>NC_056739.1:1917297443-1917392443 GCF_019279795.1 Protopterus annectens
TAAGGGTAAGAAGGGTGGGAAGTGGGCTCCTCCTGGTAAGGCTACTCAGACTTCTGTACCTCAGGAGTCTCCTTTTCCAGATAAACCAAGTGCTGTCTGACTATCCTATACTTCCCAGCCACTTTCGCCTTTCTTTCTCTCTTGCACAATTTTGCGCTCTCTCTCTCTCTCTTTAGCTCTCTTGCTGTTTGGCTACAGATACTCAGGATTTCTGGGTCCTGTCCATTATTCGCTAGGGGTATTTCATGGTTTGGAAATCCCTTCCCCCTTTTATGAGTATTCCTTAGCCCCCTCAGGAACAACTCTCCTTCTTTCCAGTGGTGCTTTGGGACATTTTGACTGGGGGGGGGGGGTACTATTCGAGCAGTACCTGAGTCTCAAAGGGGAGGAGTTGTATTCTGGGATGTTTCTAGTACCCAGAAAAAGAGGGAACTTGGAGACCAATTCTAGATTTCTCTTATCTAAACACTTCTGAAGGTGCCCTCCTTTTAGAATGTTATCCCTTCAGCCTTTTGTTTCCTCTTCTACTTCCTCAGGCTTATATGGTGTCCGGATCTAAAGGATGCTTATCTCCATATCCTGATACATCCTCTTTTCAGGACGTTTTTACGGTTCTCTGTTGCTTCCTGGCATTTTCAGTTCTCTGCTTTGCCCTTTGGCCTTTCTACTGCCCCAACGGTATTCACCAAATGCCTCACTCATATGATTGCTTTTTGCAGGATTCAGGGGATCCAAGCATTTCCCTACTTGGACAACTTCCTGTTTCAGGCACCTTTTCCTGAGATCCTGTTGCAAAACATTCATTTTGCCATTTCCCTTCTGCAAAGCTCAGGGTTCACAGTACACTTCAAAAAGACTTTTCTGAACTCCTTCTCAAGACCACGTTTTTCTGGTGTGCAGGATACAGACTGTGCCTATACTAGCATCTCTGCCTTCTCCCAAGGCCTTGATGCTCATTTCTTTCTTTCAGAGGCTTCTCTGGCCTCTTTTATAGCCAGGGAGTTTCTCAGAGCTCTGGGATTCATGACATCCACCATCCCTATGCTCCTTGTGGTCGAACTCCACATGAGAAAGTTTCAGTGGTTTTCTAAAGAGAGTTTGGCTTCAACTTGTGCATCCCTTAGTCACTGTAGTTCCTCTTTTGCCTTGTCCCAAGGAGGAACTTCACTGGTGGATCCAGCAGTTGTCTCTGAATCCAGGGATCCCTTTTCATCCCCCTCTTCCCTCTCAGGAGGTGTTCACAGATGCTTTAGACGTGGGATGGGGAGCAGCTTTTGGCTTCCTATAAGTGCGGGAATGTGGTTGTGTCTTCAACAGAAAGAGCGCATTAATATCTTGAGAGCACTTCTGCTGGTTATTCAGGCTTTTCATCTTCCTTTCTTCCCTGGACCTCTCAAGATATTGACAGACAAGATAGTAGTGATGTGGTATGTAAACAAACAGGGGGGACAAGCTCTTATTACCTGCTGGCACTCCCTAGTGTGGGATCTTGTGGTCCAGTATCAAAGTGACTCTTCAGGCAGTTTTACATTCCTGCAAGTCAAAACCTTGTGGCAGACTCTCTGAGTAGGTCGTTAAATCAAACCTGTGAATGGATGCTTCAAAGGGATAGGTTTTTGGACATTGTCCACCAGTGGGGTACTCCCCAAATAGATCTATTTGCCTCCTCTCTGAACAGAAAACTTCCTCTATTTTGTGCCAGAGTCCCAGGTCCTCTGGTTTGGAAAGTGGACACCCTATCTTTTTCTTGGAAGTGGATGTTTCTTTATGCTTTTCCCCTCCCCTTCCCCTCATTCCAAAAATCCTGTTCAGAATTCAACAGGATGCTCCCAAAGACTTGTTGAGGTGACTCCCTTTTGACAGAGCCAGCACTGGTTCCCTTTTCTGCATTTAGCAAAAGGCAGTCATCACAAGTTGCCTCACAGGGTGAACTTACTCACACAAGACAGGGGGTCTTTCTCTTCCAACACCACCTATCCACTCATCAACTGACACTCTGGGTGATAGGAATTTGATTCCATATAGACATCTTTTTTTCTGAGGATTTGCTTAGGGTCCTGCAGGAGGCCAGGAAATCTAATACTAGGAAATCATACTTGTCCAAATGGAAGAGGTTTTCTCTTTGGTGTCTGTCCATAACCTGGATCTACTTTGTGGATGTTCCTTTGGTTGTCTATTATCTGTGTTAATTACTGAATGCTGGGTTTGCTTATTCTTCTGTTAAGGCCCACTTATCAGCTATCTCTGTCTGCTTTCACCTCCTCCTTTAGCGTCTAGATTTGAGGCTAAACAATTCCCAAAATGTGTCCTTCTCATTAGGCCTTCCAGGAAGCAAGCTTCTCCTCTCTGGTGTCTTAATTTTGTTCTGGCAAAATTGATTTGGGCTCCTTTTGAGCCTGCAGCTTCAGCTTCCTTGCAGAATTGCTCTTGGAAGACTGCACTTTTGTTAGCCCTTACTTCTGCCAGATGGGTGTCTGAGCTCTTCAAGTCCTTATGGCTTTGTCATCCTTTTTGGCGTTTCATAAGGACAGGGTGTCTTTTAGTACTAATCCTTCATTTATGCCCAAGGTGGTGAATGAGTTGTCCCTTAATCAGTCATTTGTTTGCCCATTTTTTTCCCTTATCTGCAATCTACCAGTGAGAAGGTGCTGCACATGTTGACAACTCGGATTTTATTCGGATAAGACTATTAAGAAATATGATCAGCTCTTTTGTTTCCTTTCATCCTAGGTCCTTAGGATTAGCTGTATCCAAGAAAACTATTGTATCTCAAAAGCTATTTCTTTTTGTTCCTTTCATGGTAAGAGCCTTGGTTATTCTGTTAAGGCTCATTCTGCTAGGGCTGAGTCTTCTGGTGCTTTTTCAAGGGTTTGGATACTAACTCTGTTTTTGAGTCCGCTACGTGGACTTCTGTGCATACATTTACCAAGCACTACAAGTTTGATGGAATCTCCAGAGCTAGAGATGGTTTTGCGAGGGCCATCCTTCATGGCTTCCTAGAGGGCTCGGCTGGTCCTTCCTCCTCCCAAGTGTCTTCCTGAGCTTTGGTACTCTTCCTAATGTAATAAGTATTGCAACAGTGAAATGGAACGACATAGTACAGTTGTGTAAAATGTTAGCATAACGGTAGATGTTCTCTTCATTGTTGCAGTATTCACTCCCTCCCTCCTCCCCCTGGTTCATTTGCCTTCTGGATGTAATGGTTCCGTTTTATTATTTTCCTTGGACTGGCATTCTCACTAGGGCTCTCAGTTCTGAGGATGGTATGCCCAGACGTCACCTTTATGCCCTGTGCTACACAAGGAGCATATGTGTGATGTATGGCATACCTTAATGCAATCTAAAGGCTTTGGTATACTGGCCAGATGTCAGGCCATCCTTGGCAAGGGATTCCTAATGTAATGAATACTGCAGCTGTGAAGAGAAGGGCATCAACCATTATGGTAAGATTTTACACAAATGTACTTTTTCTAATTTATCTCTGTTATCCTCTCAGACTGGTAAGAATGGCCAAAGTTAATTCTCAAGAATTCAGGGAATGCAGTCCATGGGTGACCCAGTCATGTTTCATTTTCACCAGCTGTTGCCTTCCTTGAGTATACTTAATGGCCTTCAGGTAAAGAGGGGGAAGAGGAGGAAGTCATCACCTTGGTTCATGATCTGGAGGAATTTATTTCAGTATTTGGCATTTGGACATCTTTTATAGAGCAAGGAGTAGAGTTCCCATCTGTACCACTTGTGACCTTGAGTTTGAGTAATATCCTGGGCTCCTGGAAGTGGATATGATGGAGTAACTGATAGCATGCTGCTCTTCCTTGGGTGGTGGCTTTGGGGTATTACTATTGCTTGTACATCCACTGGTAGAGACCGACAGATGGGCAGCTGTCCTAAGCATGCACATTTGTTGTGTACTCTTTGATATATTTGTTGTGTGTACCTTCCTGAATTTTTAGGAATGATGTGGATAAAATAAACCACAAAACTACTTACTATGCAAACTTAACATCAGATCTTGGTTACCATTCCTCACATTAGGGTCTTGGATCCGATATTGGATCCGAGCCGGCAAACTCAGAACACAGGTTAGCTCAAGCTCCTCCCCTCCCATAATGCTCTTCTGCCCTACAATCCCTCAGATCTCATTTGCTGCTCAGTCAGACACAGATTGCTCAGCTCGTTTTAGTGCAAGTGTTTCTTCAGAGGTTTCTTAAATTTCTTTTTTTTTTCTTCTGGGTTGTAGTGTTGGTGGGTAGATTTCCTTTTATAGATATCCCCTCCTGGTCGATTCTTACCCATTCTTCTTGTTTCTTTCTCGCGGTTTGTGTTTCAGCCTAGTTTCTGTGGTGTGTAAGTAGTTGGTTAGATTTAAGTTGTGTGCGAGTGTTTTGGATGGATTTATCAGGTTTTCGAACTTTGGCTTGTTTTTTGACTTCGTTCCTTGTTTCCCGGTTTGGCTATGTCTGATAAACCTTTGGGTTTTAAAAGGTGCTCCTCTTGTGGGCAGAAAATGTCTATTTCCGACTTACACAAGGAGTGCCTTTACTGTTTCAGCGGTGACCACCTCGAGGTGGAATGCAGCATTTGTGCCGCTTTCAACCCGAGGGCTTTGGCTGACCATCGTAACAAGCTCCTGATTAGAGGCTTGGTCAAAGGAGGCCCCTTGGTCACTGGTTCCCCGGCCAAGGTGAGCTCTTCTGGGGCTAGAAAGAAGCTGTCTGTTGAGGCCCCGACCCAAGCGTCCCAGGCTGTCTGATCCTAGGTCTTCGGATCCAGCTCCACCCAGGGCAGTTTCAGATCTGAGATCTTCGGGTCCCAGATCGTCCAGGGAGTCCACTCTTGGATCCAAGGGTTCAGACCCAAAGCCCTCGGATCCAGTACCTTTGGTGTCCTCTCCCAGATCCAAGGATCTCTGCTTCAGACCTTCGGATCAGAGGATAGGCACAATATGTACGGATCAGAGGGATTTGAGAAGTATTATTTTGGATCCTTTGAGTTTGGTTCCAATTCGGCTGGATCTGAGAGGCGTGCCAGAGCCAATTTGTAGTGGAGGATCTCCCCTTTGGAACCATTGCCTTCTAAGCAGGTTCTGTCTTCTCTGGATAGGTCTCATTCTAGGGAACACAAGAGATGACACTCTGGCTCCAGGCGCGACTCTCCCAGTAGGTCCTCCATCTCCACCAGATCTTCTAGGAGTGCCCTCCCTATGGATACGGACAGGATGATGCGGGCCTTTCTGAAAGCTCAGATGGAGTTGGGGCTTCTGGCTTCTCCAGCCCACAGGTCGGGAATCCAATCTCTCACTCCTCATCTGACCAGTGGCTTGGATTTTCAGGGATTGTTGAGCGGAGTGGAGGTTAGGGGAGCTCTGGGGCCCAGTTTGGGTCCTTCCCTGACGGGATCCGGTAGCTGGTACTGTTTCTGTTCCCCCGGAACAGGTCATCCTTTAAAGATGTTCAGGAAGATTCCTCTTCCAGGGGACGGGGAAGAGGTTACAATTGTAGATGTCACCCCAGGGGCAGAGGAGGCCTGCAAAACCAAGGTTCCAGGGAGCCCTTCTCTGAGAAACCTTTGCAGTGTCCCTGAGGCATTGCCCAACTGTCCATCCCTGGAAGCAGTCAGGGGTCGGTTATCACTGCACCCATTAGCCTGGGCAAGTATTAGAGACGATGAGTAGGTACTAGCAATTATATCCAGAGGTTATTGCATTCCCTTTTTGGAAATTTACCCCAAAATTCAGTCCAGTTCTCCTGCAGCCCGATGGGAGGTTGTAAGCCTTCTTCAAAAAAGAGCCATCCACCAGGTCCCTGCAGGACAGAGAGGATCCAGAACTTATTCCTGCTTCTTTTTAATTCCAAAGAAAACAGGGGACCTATGTCCTATTTTGGATCTCAGTCACATGAACCATTTTGTGTAGAAGTTGAAGTTTTGGATGGTCACTGTGCAGTCGATTTGTGCCCCTCTTTCACAGCAATGACTGGATGTGCTCAGTGGTCCTCCGGGTACTACCATATAAAAATGGATTGACGGTCCAGGAGGTTTCTCCGCTTTCGCTTGGGAGTTGATCATTTTCAGTTCCAGGCCCTGCCCTTTAGTCTCAAGTCAGTCCCCCGGGTGTTCAAATGCATGACAGTGGTAGCAGCTCATCTCTGGCTGCAGGGAATCCAAGTTTTTCCCTATTTGGACGATTGGCTCCTGACGGCCCCCACAAGACATCAACTACTGGACAATATTCACATCGTACTTTCGCTGTTCCATCTGCTGGGTATTACAGTGAACATAGCAAAATCATCTTGGATTCCAACCTAAAAGCCGGAATTCATAGGCACACTGTTGGATACCACCTCTCAGGTCACAACCTTACCTCCTCGAAGGTGTCTCTTATTTGTGACAAAGTTCGGACCTTGCTGGAGCTAACCTGTTCTCCAGCCTCACTCATTTTCAGGGCTCTAGGATCGATGGTGGCCACCCTTTATTTGGTTCCGATGGCTCGGTACCATATGAGGGTCCTTCAGTGGACCCTTGCAGTTCAGTGGTCAGGGTTGTGGCATCCCCTGTCCTTTTCCTTCCTGCTCACGTCGGTATGCCACAAGCATCTTTTGTGGTGGATTCATTCACTGGATCTTTTAGCAGGCAGGCCTTCCGTTCCTCCGACTCCTGTGGCGACAGTCACTTCGGACGCTTCCCTCCTGGGGTGGGGTGGGGGGCATTTCCAGGGACAGACTATCCAAGGGACATAGTCACCGTCAGAGACCAAATTGCACATCAGCATTCTGGATATGAGGGTAGTCCTTTTATCATTGCAAACCTTTCAAGATTGCCTTCCTCAGGGAACGATTGCGGTTCTATCAGACAACATGGCTGTTGTGTGGTATATAAACAAGCAAGGGGGCACACATTATCTGCTCTGTCAGGAGGCTATGAGGATTTGGGAGTGGGCGATGGTCACGGGGCACTTTCTCATTGCCACGCACATTTCCGGAGCTTCCAGTGTGTTGGCAGACAAATTGAGCAGGGCTAAATTGACTCCTCACGAGTGGTCCCTGAATCCAGTGGTGGCTCAACAGATCTTACATTGGTTGGGTTGTCCGAGCTGCAATCTGTTTGCATCTCTTCTCAAACCACAAATGCAACAACTTTTTTGAATTGTTCCCCCCAGAAGGGGAATCCCCCAGGGATGCACTCACCCACGATTGGCCTCCGGGTCTCCTGTATGAATTTCCTCCATTACCTCTAATTCCCAGAGTACTTCAGAAAGCCAGATGCCTCAAGAGTCAACTGATCCTCATTACCCCCATTTGGCCTGTGCAGGTGTGGTTTCCCCCTCCTATGGTCTCCTTTGAAGCATCCACCCTGGGCGCTCGATCCGTTTCCAGATCTGCTATCTCATCCTTCTCTCCTTCTGCTCCCGAACCTTCAGACCCTATATCTAATAGCGTGGTATGTCCACTTCCAGTGATTTTTGGCTAAGTCCAGGCTAGCTTCACCTGTAAAGGAGATTATTCTGGCTTCCCAGAGGTCCTCTACTAGGAAATATTTATTCCAGTAAATAGAGGTTTTCGGTTTGGCCGAAGAATAAGAATTTAGACCCCTTCTCTGCCCCTATTCACAAAATACTTCTCTTTTTGACCTCTCTCTCTAAGGAAGGAGGTAGTTTTTCCACTATTGAGGTACAGTTGACAGCGATTTCAAATTTTTACCTTCTCCCCAATGGGATTTGACTTTGGTCCTGCAGGCTTTGACAAAACCACCCTTTGAACCAGCGGCTTCATGTGATATTAAATTTCTTTCCTGGAAGACTGGCTTTTTAGTGGCAATAACTTCAGCAAAGAGAGTTTCGGAGTTGCAGGCTGTTGCTATCAAGTCACCCTACTTAATTTTCCATAAGGACAGGGTGTCTCTAAAACCAGATCATCTTTCATGCCTAAAGTGGCCTTGCCAGCAAATCTCAATTAATGTATTCATCTACCAGTATTTTTCCCTAACTATTCCAATAAAGGGTATGTTCTGCACACATTGTCAACTTTGATTTTATTTACATAGAACGCAAGAATTTTGTCGTTCAGACCAACTGTCACCTTCTTTTAATAGAAAGGGCAGGGATGTTTTGATAGTCACGGTTTCCCGTTGGATTTCACAATGTATTTCCTTCATTTATTCTTCAGAAGGTATTACCTTAGCTACACCAGTGAGGGCTCATTCTACCAGGGCAGTCTCTACTTCCACTGCCTTTGTAGATGGTCAGTCTTTAGATGACATTTGTGCAGCAGCAACGTGGTCTTCTCCTCACACTTTTATTTCCCACTATAAGTTGGATATGATTTCCAGAGGAAGGGCTTCATTTGGCTCCATGGTTCTTAAGCATGTCCTTCCTTGAGATCTCCCAGGATTTCGGTTGCTGGGGACTCTGACCCTAACGTGAGGAATGGTGACTAGATAACATCAGATTTATAGATATGTACTTACCATAACTTGACATCTGTGTTATCTGTAGTCACCATTCATCACAATCCCACCCTCCAGCCCCCTTCCTGGCAGATTGGTTGGATTTGGAGGTTCTGTTTTGTTTAAATATCTTTGTCTGTCTTCCTTACTTATGCAAACTCAATCTGAGGGAGTGTAGGGCAGCAGAGCATTGTGGCAGGGGAGGAGCTTGAACTAAGCTGTGTTCTGAGTATGCCAGCTCGGATCCAAGACCCTAACGTGATGAATGGTGACTACAGAAAATATAGATGCCAAGCTATGGTAAGTACATAACTATAATTTTGAAGTTTTATTAATGAGGGGAGAGTTGTTTTGGCCAGTGACCAGAACCCTACGCATTATGAAACCAGATATGGGTGAGGGAGTGGTCATAATGGACAAACCTCTTTATTCCTCCAAGATGTTGGACTATATGCACAATGAAAATTTTTTTATTGAAGTGTCTCACAATGAAATAAATATTGCATACCATGCCATAGATTTACTACTGGAGGATATCTTTGATATGACCTGCCTTTGACTTTGAGGGAGTTTCTTGTGGTTAGCAAACCAAGAATCCCAGGGATCTTTGGTATCCCGAAGATCCATAAATCTGTTACTGACCCTCCCCTAAGACCCATTGTGGCACCCGTAGGGTCCAAAACAGAACCTCTGGCGAAATTTGTTGACTACAAACTCAAGTCATTTCCTGAGGACAAACGGCACTTACTTAGACTCCTGGTATTTTCCGGAGACCATTAATGGAATTACATTTTTGAAAGAGGTTTTGTTTGTCATGATTGACATTTAGAATGTATTTTCTGTAGTCCCTCACGAGGAGGGGTTGGATTGGTTCCATCAAGCAATGGTTCAAGGTACCAGCCTTAGTACGACAGAAACTAGACTGATACTACAATTTGTGGAGTTAGTGCTGACAAATAATTACGTTTACTATGAGGGTGAATATTGCAAACAAGATAGAGATGTGGCTATGGGGGACAGCTTCAGCTGCTGTTTTTCTAACATGGTCCTATGGTTTTGGGAAATTTCCATGGTTCTGAATTCACACTTTTTTTTATTCTAAGTTGGAAGTCTATTTGAGGTACCTGGACAACATTTTTATTTTGTGGAAGGGTTAAAATCATTCATGGATTACTTAAGTCACTCTACTGACGTCTTAGAATTCAACCATCAGTCTGACAAACAGACCATATATTTTCTTGACTTCATGTTATACAAAAACTCTGAGAAACACTGGTATGAATCTAACATATTTAGAAAGAACACCTTTTCAAATGCATATTTGCATTTTGACAGTCGACACCCCATCTGGCAAAAAAGAACTTGGTGAGGGGACATTTAATTACACTCAGCAGACTGGTCTCTGATGACACACAATTTCGAACAGAAGTCAACATATTGTGATACGTTCAGAAACAGGGGTTACCCCCAGAATATGTTAGATGATGTTAGTTGATTTGTTATTGAACATTGTCTAATAATGGGACCATAGTGGGAATTCCAGTCTAAATATATGATGGGCACAAAGAATACCTACGAGCAAAATGTCAGTTTGAGTCCTGGTGACCACTTACAGGCACATTCACTTTTTAAAGAATCCTATTAGTGGTCATTGCTGTACTGTCTTTGGAAGTCTTGGGTTAACCAACAGGCTAGGGGGAGCAGCCCAGATTTGTTTTTAAGAATAGCAGAAACTTCAAAACATTATTTGAATTTAGTGGAAGCTGCTAAGGTAAATGTACTAGAAACTGAGAGATGAAATGGTGTGGAGCATGCAAGCAATGTAGAGTCATTCTAGAAGGTAGTAGTTTCCCAGTACAAGGTTTCCAAGACTGAATACAGTCAAAGGCAGATTTAATTGTAAAACAAAAGGGGTAGTATATATTGCCTTCTCTTCATCTTGCCCAGCATTTTATTTTGGGAAGACTGTTGGACCTTTAAAGACCAGAATTAACCAGCCTTTATATGCAATCGGTAAAGCACATCAATTCAATGCCCTTTATAAACATTTGTTGCAATGTGATGACTTTAAAAAGATTTCTTTCACTATTTTGGAGAAAGTAGAACACTTTGAAAGAGGTGGTGACTGGAAAACATTTGTTGAAAAGAGCGCGCTCCACTGGCAGATTTTACTGAATGCCTCCCCCCAGCATTAACAATTTAATATCTATAAAGCCAGTTTTGAAAATCAAATCTAATTGCCTCTCTTAATGTGGCAAGGTAAAGGGCATTTGTCATTTTCAATACTTTTAATTTTATATTTTATGACAGAATTTTTTATGACATCCACCAATTTTTTCATTTTATTCTTATGAAAGCTTTTAAATATATATATATTTTTATAGATTAATTATTAGAAGAAACATTTTTTGACATGTATTTATTTTATGCAACACATTTTATGTAAGTATATTAGTGGACCGGAGTTCCGGTGTGGTGACCCCTAACCTAGAAAAGCTGAAAGACAGCATATTTTATGTATGTTTTTTTAGTGTGTACTTCTAAAGCTACTTTTAAGTGTGTATTTCAGCGTGTGTCTTTCTTTAAATATGGCTAGTCCAGGTATGGAACCTATTTCCGAGTCTTTAAAAGGAAGGAAGTTATTCTGGTACAGTTTCTGGTGTTCTGCGTTTTGGAACGAAAGCGGTAAAACTGTGGTGAATAAATATTTGGCTAGGAATGATGGGGTTCTAAAGAATGTCATTGGCAGTAACATGATAGCTTCTGTGTCCCTCCATACAGAGCTTTGACTATAGGGATTTCCCAGATGGGTAACACTAAAATGCAAAAATGTGTTGGTACTTACTGGTTAGTGCTGAGGCAATTTAATAAGAACCCTCAGCAGAATATAGCCAGTAAGCTCACCAGTCTGCTTTTACTATTGCAACGTGCTTTCCTGCATGTGTTCTGATTTATGGTATGGTTGGGTACTGCGTCCAGTAGCAGATGGTTTGACATTGTTAAAAAACGTCAGTAGTATGTAGAGGGAGACATAATATCAGATGAAGAGTAGTAGTTCTACCATATATTTGGCTGTTGAACTTTCACCTTTAATACTGTTGTCGGTTTGACTATTGGGGTCCTGCAAGAACATTGAATGGAATCTGTTAAAAGTAATGCAGCAATCAGATTCCCTCTATTAATTTCCCCAAGTTTTTTTTAATTTCTAGTACCATGACAGGAATGGACCGTATTCCTACGTCAAAATATGATTAAAACTCATGAAATTAGTATTGTTTCAATATTTGTTAACCAAAAGTGCTTTTCGCAGCACCAGCAGTGTGCCCAGAATTGACTCTTGCTGTAATTCATAGTTACTTGAATTTGTAACGTATCTAAATATGACTGTAATTTTTTTTATGACATCATTGCTCCTGTTACTATTGGAACTGTCAATCAGATTCCTAGTATGGACAAAGACAAGAGTAGAGAACATATTTCTCAACTATCCAGATTTTTACCTTATTTTTGGTCTATTCCTCATACATTTTTGTGATCCTGGCAAATCACGGAGGATTAAAGTCACTAACTAATGACACACAGTGGATATAAAAAGTGTACACGCCCAAATGCCAGGTTTTTGTGGTATAAAAAAAAGTGAGACCACAATAAATCATTTCAAAACTTTTCCCACCTTTAATGTGACCTAGAACCTGTACAATTCAATTGAAAAACAAACAAATCTGTTAGGGGGAAAAAATATAAAAACGCACAATAAGCTGATTGCACAAGCGTGCACACCCTTAAACTAATACTTTGTTGAAGCACCTTTTGATTTAATTACAGCATTGCCTTCTTGGGTAGGAGACCATCAGCGTGGCACATCTTGACTTGGCAATATTTGCCCACTCTTCCTTGCAACAGCACTCTAAATCTATCCGATTGCAAGGGCATCTCTTGTGCACAGCCCTCTTCAGGTCACCCTGCAGATTTTGTATTGGATTTGGGTCTGGGCTCTGGCTGGGCCATTCCAAAACTTTAATTTACTTCTAGTGAAGCCATTCTTTTGTTGATTTGGATGTATGCTTGCGGTCATTGTCATATTGAAAGGTGAAATTCCTCTTTATCTTCAGCTTTCGTGCAGATGCCTGAAGGTTTTGGAACAGAAATGACTGGTATTTGGAACTGTTCATAATTCCCTCTCCCTTGACTAAAGCCCCAGTTCCAGCTGAAGAAAAGCAGCCCCAAAGCATGATACTGCCACCACCATGCTTCACTGTGGGGATGGTGTTCCTTTGGTGATGCGAAGTGTTGTTTTTGTGCCAAATGTACCTTTTGGAATTGTGGCCAAAAAGTTCAACCTTGGTCCATCAGACCGTAACACATTTTTTCCACATGATTTAGGGAGACGATTTATTGTTTTGCAAATTTTAGCTGGGCCTGGATGTTTTTCTGTGTAAGAAAAGGCTTTGTCTTGCAACTCTACCCCATAGTCCAGACATATGGAGAATACAGGAAATTGTTGTCACGGGAAGTACACAACCAGTACTTGCACGAAATTCCTGCAGCTCCTTCAGTGTTGCTGTAGGTCTCTTGGCAGCTTCAGTGACCAGTTTTAGTCTTGTCTTTTCATCAATTTTGGAGGGACGTCCAGTTCTTTGCAATGTCACTGTTGTCCCATATTTTCTCCACTTTTTGATGACTGTCTTCACTGTGTTCCATGGTATATCCATTGTTGTGGATTTTTTTGCACCCTTCTCCTGACTGATACCTTTCAACAATGAGATCCCTTTGATGCTTTGTAAGCTCTCTGCAAACCATGGCTTTTGCTGTAGTAGGCAACTGAGTAAATGTTAGGAAAAATCTTACTAGGACAGCTGAACTTTATTTGGGGTTAATCAGAGTCTCTTAAATTGAAGGCAGGTGTGTACCCAAGAAGATTGAATGCTGTAATTAAATCAAAAGATGCTTCAACAAATTATTGGTTTAAAAAGGGTGTGCAGACTTGTGCAACCAGCTTATTGTACTTTATTTATTTTTTACATTTTTCCCCTAACAGATTTTTGTTTTTCAATTGAATTGTACAGGTTATAGGTCACATTAAAGGTGGGAAAAGTTTTGAAATGATTGTCATCTCATTTTTTTATATCACAAAAACCTGTCAATCTGAAGTAGGGACTTCATTTGTCAGCAACCTGTGGGTCTTGGATCCGATATCGGATCCGAGCCGGCAATTATTTATACAGCTATGGATCCGAGCTCCTAGCTCCTCCCCTCACCCATAATCCCCTGCCAACCCCAATTGACCTTAGATCTAGTTTGCCGCTTTTAGAAGAGACAGCTGGATTGCAGAGCTCCTGGTGACTTCAGATAAGTTCTTCAAAAAACTTGTTAAAAATAGAAAATCTTTCCCTTTTAATATTGCGTGTGTGTTTAGGTTCCCTTTAGGTTAACTTTTACCTCTCATTTTATTTTAGTGTTCCTCCCCTCGCTGGTCGTAGTGTGTGTGTGTGTTGTTCGTGTTTTGGGGCCAGGTGTGCATGTGTAGCCTTTCCCTTGTGAGAGAATGTCAGAGGCCCCAAAGCCAATTTTTTTTTTAAGTGCACCGAGTGTGGCCATAAGCTTTCACCATCGGATGGCCACACTCGGTGTGTTCGGTGCCTTGGGGTTGAACAGCTTTCCTCAGGATGCACGATTTGTGCAGGGCTCAACCCCAGGGCACTGAAAGAGCGGAGGTCGAAGCTGGTCCTGGCGGGACTTTTGCCCCCGGAGTCGGCTTCGGCCTCCGCTACTCCCGTGGCACCTCCCCAGACTGTGGTGGTAGCCACTCCTGCCCCCCTTCCTCCAGCCGGGACTCAAACACCCGCCAAAGTGCCGGAGGATAGGGAGCCCAGGAGGGGGGAACGGAGGGAGAAGCACCACTAGTGGTGGGCCGAGGCCTCCGCTTCGGCCCCCCCCAGCTAAGCGGGCTTCTCCCTCCACGACTTCCAGGTCATCTCCTCCTCGGCTCCAATCACCTTGCTTCTCCCCGGGACCAGAGGAGGAGACGACCTGATCTTCGTCGAGGTCATCGAGGCGGCACTCCAGGCCTGCCTCGGTGGCCTCGTCGAGATCCACCTACAGCCTGTCTGACGCAGACTTGGACTGGATGATGAGAAGGTTCATCCAGGCCCAGCTGCAGATGGGAGTGCTCCTGCCCCCCCCCCCTTTGAGGAGGGGAGCTCGACTCCCTTTTTTGCTCCGATAGCTCCTTCTCCGACCCGCTTTTTGGGTTCGGACTGCTTGGAGCCGGGCAGCGTTGGAGCCAGGGGTGGGTCGGCGCCAACAGTACTGGGTACTTCGGATCCGACCCTGCCCTCGAGTCTGGCGGTTCCATCGTCTGATCCGACCTCTCGGAGCCGTGGCCCGAGCTTCGGATCCGAGGGATTCAGTGTGCCTTCGGCTCCGTCCAGGTCGGAGCACACTGTTCCCTCGGATCCAATGGTCTCGGCGCCAGTTCCGATCCCTTCATCGGATCCGAGTGGGAGTCGGCTCTCAGAGCCCAGGGAAGGCGGCTCCCCCTCGGCCTTCGATGTAGTGGAGAGGGCTCTGTCGAGAGCATCCAGACCCCCAGCCCTTGTCTCGGCTCCGCCCTGCACTCCCTCTCTGCTGGGTCAGGCTTCCATCACCCAGCCACAGGGACAGCCTGCTTCAATGTCCCAGGTTGTTCCTTTGGAACAGGACATTGCTGGCGAGACCTCCTCAGACAGCCCCCCCGAGGAAGTGCCTCGCAAGCACAAGTGTAAGAGGAGGCACGTGGACTCCCCCGAGTCCTTAACAGAGGACACAGACTTGGATGAAGGGGAAGGCTCCCCAAGATCACCCCCTGAGGATGTCTCCTTTGGAGACATCATGGAAATGCTTAGGCTCGGGGGGGATGGTCTGCCCCCAAGGCTTCCTCCGATGAGTCCGTGTTCCTGGAGGCATTCGAAGCAGGCTCGTCTACCTCTTGGGTGTCCCCTCCAGCCGACCCCCCTGGTGGACCTTGTGACCACTAGGGTGTGGAAGGAGCCGGACACTGGAGCCTATTCCCAAGTGTCCGTACAGGATCTTGAGCCCCCCCCCCCCGCAGACCGTCCCCACTGGCCGACCCGCTGGTGGACCTTGTGACCACTAGGGTGTGGAAGGAGCCGGACACTGGAGCCTATTCCCAAGTGTCCGGACAGGATCTTGAGCCCCCCCGCAGACCGTCCCCACTGGAGCAAGGGTCCCCCTGTAGATGCCATATTTAAGGTGGCAGCCACTAAGAGGGAACTAGCTCAGGAGAGTCCCTCGGTCCATCCTCTGAGCAAGGAGTCTCGATTGATGGATCGCCTTGGGAAGCGGGTATTCAGTTCAGCGACCTTCTCGGTAAGGTCTCTGAACTACATGGCACATGTCATCAGGATGCAGAGCGATCTTATCAAAGAATACGCTGCTTCCCCCCCGGAGTCCATGTCGGCGGAGGACAAGCAATTGTACTCCACTCGTATGGCCACTCTCAGATCTGTTTCCAACACCTCTATGCGGCTTCTGTCTCACGCTACTGAGGGAGCCGCTAGAGCCAGCGGAGCGGGCCTAGTGATGAGGCGCCAGGCCTGGCTCCAACATTGTGACTTCGCGGAGCCCTTTAAGGCGTCCTTTGCGAATGCCCCCTTTGATGGTTCTGCCTCATTTGGCAAAACCGTTCGTGAGACACTTGTCTAGAGCGAGAAGGAAGGGAAGACGCTGTCTGCCGTCAGAGTCTGATTCTCTGCTCCCCAGAGGTCCTTTTCCAAGAACCAAAAGGGGCAGAAGAAGATGTGGTTCCAGAAATCGCAGCACTCCCAACCTGCTCTGGACAACCAGTCCTTCCGTGGCAGAGGAAGACAGGGAGGACGCCGCCCTAGAGGCAGAGGGGCACCGAGAAATTTTGGGTCCAGAGAATCCTTCTCTGATCGGCCCACGCAACAGCCCTGAGGGGTTGCCCGACTGCTCCACTCTGGAGGCAGTCGTGGGGCATTTCTCGAGGCACCTGGCGGCATGGGAGTCCATTACATCAGACCGCTGGGTGCTTCGGATTATATCCAGAGGTTACAAAATCCCCTTGTTTCATGTTCCCAGACTCAAGAACCTCCCCGATATACCACCCGATCAGAGAGAGGCTGCAGCCACGGAAATCCGGCAGCTGCTCGAAAAAAGGGCCATCCAACCCATCCCCCCAGACCAGCTTGGATTAGGGTTTTACTCCAGATTCTTTCTGGTGCCAAAAAAGACGGGGGACCTGAGACCAATCCTAGACCTCTCCCTTTTGAACCTGGTGGTAACCAAGGAGAAATTCCGAATGGTCACGCTTCAATCCATTCTCCCCCTGTTACGGGAGAATGACTGGATGTGCTCTATAGACCTCAAGGATGTGTACTACCACATCTTAATGGACAGGTGATCCAGGAGGTTTCTCCGCTTCCGACTGGGAGCCAGCCACTATCAGTTCAGGGTCCTTCCCTTTGGCCTCACCACAGCTCCCAGGGTGTTAACCAAAGTTTTAGCAGTGTTAGCGGCCCACCTGAGACTCCAGGGAATGCAGGTCTTCCCGTACCTGGACAACTGGCTCCTGACCGCCCCAACAAGGCATCTACTCTGCTCAGCCAGAGATTTTTTTCTTCGCCTAGCCCCCTGGTTAGGCGTTACGATCAATATGGACAAGTCCTCCCTTGCTCCAACACAAGTGATAGACTTCATAGGGGCCAGGTTAGATACAAGAAGTCTTCGAGCCTACCTCACTTCGGAATGACTACACAACCTCAGTCTTCATGTGTGGGCCATCCTCCAATCAGAAGCTCCTCCCGCGGAATTGGTCATGAGGGCACTGGGCTCTATGGCAGCGGCGATTTACTCTTCTCCCATACGCTCGCCTAAACATGAGGGTGTTACAGTGGACCCTTCAAGTGCAGTGGTCCTTCCTGCTTCTCCCTCTCCACCACCCTGTCTCGATCAGCAAAGCTTGCAGGAGGGCCCTGTTATGGTGGCTGCATTCCCCAGACCTCCATACAGGTTGGCCCTTCTGCGCCCCACCTCCCCTAGTCACAGTGACCACGGACGCTTCTCGCTTCGGGTGGGGGGGGGGGCATTGCTCAGGCAGAACAGTCCAAGGCACATGGAATGACTCAGAGACCTCCCTGCATATCAGTGTTCTGGAGATGAGGGCAGTGCTGTTAGCGTTGCAAGCACTTCACAACCTTCTTCCCGTCGGAACCATTGTGATACAGATGGACAACATGTCAGTTGTCTGGTATATCAACAAACAGGGGGAAACCAGGTCTTATCCTCTATGCTGAGAGGCCATGAGAGTGTGGGAATGGGCGATCTCCACCAACCGCTTTCTAATCGCAATGCACATTCACGGATGGTCCAACATCCTGGCGGACAAACTCAGCCGCACTATTCTTTCCCCTTATGAGTGGTCTCTCAATTCCCGTGTAGTGAAGCAGATTTTTGCAAAATGGGGGCAACCCTGCTGCGATCTTTTTGCCTCTCCCTCAAATACGAAATGCAACAACTTCTTCGCCCCGATTCCCCCAACAGGGGAAGCTCCGAGAGACGCTCTAGTGCATGCTTGGCCGCCTGGTCTACTTTATGACTATCCTCCTCTACCCCTGATGCTAAAGGTGTTACAGAAAGCCTCTCGATTGGGGAGCAAGATGATCCTCATTGCCCCATTCTGGCCTCGACAAACTTGGTTCCCTTACCTGTGGTCTCACTTGGTGAATCCTCCCTGGATTCTAGATCCCAGTCCGGATCTGATTTCCCACCCATCAGGCTTACCGACCTCGAATCTGGACAGCCTGAAGCTAACAGCTTGGCTGCTCCAGTTCCACTCTTAATTAGGACTCCCGGTATCTCCTCACCAGTCAAAGCCATCTTGGTGGCAGTGCATAAACCTTCCACCAGGAAGGTTTACCGTAGTAAATGGAAGCGCTTTTCCATTTGGGCGGAGCATCATAATGTGGACCCCTTTACTGCTCCGCTGACGTCAGTTTTGGACTTCCTTACAGGGCTTTTTCATCAAGGGGCTAGCTGTTCTACAGTCGAGGTACAATTGGCAGCCATCTCACATTACCATGTAGGTCACGAGACTGGTCCCTTGATGTCAGCTAAACTATGTAAAACCTTCCTCAAGGGTACCTTTTTGCTTAGGCCCCCGATCAGAGAAGCCATACCCCCTTGGGATCTATCGCTAGTTCTTCAGGCTTGACTGCTTCCCCCTTTGAACCAGCTGCCTCTGCTGATCTTAAATACCTGTCTTGGAAAACAGCTTTCCTAGTAGCCATCACCTTTGCGAAAAGAGTTTCAGAACTTCAAGCTCTTTCCGTAAAACCCCCTTATTTGGTTTTTCATCAGGATAGAGTGTACCTCAGGACCAATCCATCCTTCCTACCTAAGGTGGCCTCAGAAACCAATATCAATCAGTCCATCAATCTCCCTGTTTTCTTCCCTAATTACCAGAATAAAGGAGAATACAAGCTGCACTCGTTAGATATGCACAGGCAGCTGCATTTCTATATTCATAGGACTGCTGGTTACAGACAATCTGATCAGCTGTTCGTCTCCTTTTCTAAATTCCATTTAGGTAAAGCTGTTTCGAAGGTCACCTTATCACACTGGATTTCCCAATATATCCGTCTGGCTTATGAGGCTTCTGGGAGTTCCGCACCTCAAAAGGTTCGTGCTCACTCCACTCATTCCATATCTACTTCTACTGCATTCAGATCTAGAGTCCCTTTGGATGATATTTGCTCGGCAGCCACTTGGGCCTCATCTCATACCTTTATTCACCACTACAAGCTGGACGTCACCTCCAGAGGTAGAGCATCCTTTGGCTCCGCAGTGCTCCGGAACATCCTTCCATGATGGCCGCCCAAGATTCAGGTAGCTGGGGACTCTGTCCCACAGGTTGCTGACAAATGAAGTCCCTACTTCAGATTTAGAAGTTATGTACTCACCATAACGTTCCATCTGAGTAGGTGTCTTCATTTGTCTGCATCCACCCCCCCCCCTCCTTCCCCCTGACCTTCAGAAGACTTAGTATTATTCCTGCCTTTTTCCTTTTTGGGATACCTTTTCAGGTATGTAAGAGGACAAACTTGATCTGAGGTCAATTGGGGTTGGCAGGGGATTATGGGTGAGGGGAGGAGCTAGGAGCTCGGATCCATAGCTGTATAAATAATTGCCGGCTCGGATCCGATATCGGATCCAAGACCCACAGGTTGCAGACAAATGAAGACACCTACTCAGATGGAACGTTATGGTGAGTACATAACTTCTAATTTTAACACGCGTGTACACTTTTTATATCTACTCTACGTTTCAGTTTCAGACTTCATATCCATCAGAAAGCATGTGCTAACAAAAATCCTGTTATTGTTGTAACTTTTTTTTTAAGTTTATAACAGCAATATTTAAAAAATGTTCCTAGTTATGGGCCTTTGTCCTGACATTATTTTGGGCTTTGTTCAGATTTCTTGCACCAAGATGTTGAGAGGTATGGTAGGGAAACTGAAGATACTTGGTGTATGCATGAAAGGAGATTCCAGCATGTGAATGTTGGATGCTCAAAGACTGTGTGACTCAGTAAGATGGTGTATGTTTGAACATGGACTGTTTGGGGTAAGTTGTCTACACTATGTTGCTAACCAAGTTAGATTAATGGAAGGCAAGAAAGGAGCATTACTTCACCAAAAACATTGTGTACATTTAAAAAAAAAAAAAATTCTGACCCAGTTTGTAATTACCATAATAAACTAAGCAACTTCTCACCACAAGGGACTTCAAAATAACGCTTTTAACCCCCACTGCCTACCAGCCATCTTGCTGAGGTGGCCCATTCATTCTGCCCTCATTACAGGTGAGAGACAAATGAGAGGAGCTGTCATTAAGGCAGCCTTTAAGAGTTTTTTTTTTTTCCCTTTTCCTGTTGACCCCAACATCTTGCACATGCCCAAAACTTCAAAGTTCATCATTCGGTAGACCAGTTTGTATGTACACCCCTCATATAATCAAATGCCCCATCCCCTCCTCTTCTACACAGTACCACTGCATGATCTCTGGTCTCTGTTGCAGATTCTGCCATGACAGGTGCCACCTAGGTGTTCACCCTCTCATTCCTTCCCTGGCTGTAATAGGTAGTCAAATCACTAAACAAACTTTTATCTGATTTGTAGTCCAGACTTTATTCTTTTGTACCTGATAAGCTGGCTAAAGATAATATTTGGGAAGTCCTTAATGTTCTTATGTATCCAGTATGTTTTTCCTGAAAGCTAAGCTGTTTGCTTGATTGCACTTAGGCATTGTTTCATCTACTGATTTACCAAACATAAGAAAAACAAACGGTAAATAAAGTAGAGAATGTACTTGACAGTTTTCAGCTCTAATTTTTTTTCTGTGATGACAGGTTCAGTACATATGTAGTTGTATGGAAACCAAAACTAAGTGTTGGTAAGCTGCAACTCCCCAGAGGCAGGGCACAATGAGTGCAGTGACTCACTTGTCTGGATGCAGGGTGTGTACAGTACTGTTTGACAGTCTGTAACTTGAGGTGCATTATGTACAGGGCAGCTTACCTGTCTGTAGAAAAGGACTGCAGCGCTCTTGTTTACATGCACCTGTTATCCCTGGCAGGCGTGTGCACATTGCCATCTTCTTTGTGTCGCTGTGTGTCAGGTACTTAAAGCCACACCTGATTTGCTGGTTCCCTTTCTGTACCTGGACAATTTCCAAAAGTTAATGTCCTGGTGTAGGCGAAAGTTGGATGTAGGAGTGTATTGCATTGCACCTTGTTGAGATGATACCAACAGATCAAAAAGTTTGTTATTGATGTCCCCTTTCAACGTAAGTAAAAGCCAGTGCAGTTTCAGGCTCTGTCAGATTCTAGCATTATTATCCACATTTTCTTTTCTTCTCTTTCCTGTTATCGGAAGTAGTCTTGGTTTTTTTCATGGCATTGAAGTTTTTAAGATGTGTAAAACACCAGATTGTTTCGGAGAAGTTGGAAAAGTAAGAAACCCCTGGGATTTTCTAGCTTTTTATACTTCGCCCAAATAGTAGTCTGTGTAGCTATGTAATTTGTTCCTGTCAGGTTTTGGAAGGGTTGACGGATCTAGCATGGTGTTCTGTTGCATTACATTTATCCATTCATTCATTCACTTATTTATAAATATTAAGTTTTGACATTTGTTTACTGGGAAAGACCGACTGGGCTAGAAAGTGCCCATCTTCAGCGGAGGCCAGGAGAGAAAAGCTCCATAATCACAATATTTCAAAAGCCAAGTACAAATATTTTAAATCGCAGTGTCATGTTACAGTATATAACATAAGGGTGAAAAAAATGTAATGAGAAGAACATAGAACATATGGTGTTCTTCGTGTTTCACTGTTGCAGTCATCACATTTGGGTTATCTGCTTGCAGTAGCCCTCAGTCGGCCAGATTAACAAAGTCTTGGGTCCTGCGTCAGTTACTGTCTCTTCTGTGTTGTCAGGTCGTCAGGGGTATAAAACATGCAGCCGATGCCATTACATCAGTCTTTCTTGCCGTGAGGTGCCCGAAGCAGAAGCGGTTCGCAAGTGCCAGTCGTCCGACTCCTGAAATTTTTGTTTTCGAGTTTCAGAACCGAAGTCTTCAACTAAAAGCTAAGTACCCCCTTGGGGAAACTTTTTCTTGCTCTAAACAGATGTCAGTAAAAGTAAATAATTGCATTTCTTGTGGAAAGCAAATACCTCATAAAGATTTTCATTCGTACTGTATTCCTTGCCTAGGCCCTGACCACTACGTACCTCGCTGTCGGTTTTGTGCTTTATTTAAACTGCGAACTATCTGTCGTCTATATATTTTCGCTTCTAAATACTTTGGTGCTCGGTTCAATTATCCTGATATGTCTTCGGTAAGCCATCCGACTACCGACATTCCGAAAAAACGCAAAGATAAAGACAGAGACAGGTCGTGTAGGTCCAAAGCTGCCGACGACGCTTCTCCTAAGCCAGTCGTGAGTTCGCCGGTACTTAGTGAGGCGCTTTCACAGCCCCCGATATCTGTTACTTCAGATTCGCAGGCCTTGACTGAGACCCATTCGGAGTCTGTATGCTGCGAGATGCTTCAACTGTGGAACCTGCAGATGTCTCTACCTTGGATGGGTCCGGAGCCGCTATTCAGGCCTACTGTCTTGCGCATTAAACTGACACCATCTTCTTCTTCAAGGCCTAAAACTCGAACCATGGCTAGAAAACTGACGCCCAGACCACATGGTCAGGCCTCTATGCCTAAAAATCAAATGATAAGAATGGTTGAAGACCTTATTACTTTAATCAGGGGAAGCCAACCTTCACCCTCTAAGAGACCTAGGACTGAGTTTGCTTATGATACGTCTGACCAGGATTCTGAATTTTCTGTTTCCTCTGATGACCAGGATTTACCTTTTGTCTTCCTATGAGGATTCTGATGCTGAGGACTCTTATTCCCTCTGCATCCCCCCCAGAGGATTTATCTTTTTTGGTAAAACCTTGCATACCCTCAGGGAGTATTTTCATTGGGAAAGTTATTTTCATTGGGAAAGTCAGGATTTCTGTGATTCTAAAAAGAGGCTTAGGGATTTCTTACTCCTGCCCCAGCAGAGGCCTTTAGCCATGCCTCCTGTACTAGACATTGTTGATGATACCTTTTCGAAATCTAGCTTGGCCCCAGACTCTTTACCTCCTGCTCCCAGAAAACCTGATAGGGTCCTTTTCAAAAATCCTACTGCGGATCCTGAGACCATTTCACAGAGACCCAAGGGCACTAAAGCTACTACTGTCAAAAATCCTACCCCCTCTGATGGAGACTCCAGGGCGCTGGATCTATGGGGTAAGAAGGTATACACTTCTGCAACTTTGGCCATTAGGGCCTTAAACTGCCAGTTTCAAAGTATCAGCAGCATATTATTGGATTGCTTAAACAGAAAATGATGATTCCTGACTGCGCTGAAAATAGGGTTTTACAGGATTTACTGCATTCAGCTGAACAAGTTGGAAAACATACTTTGCAATGTGGTTTTGATTCACTAGAGGCATCTTGCAGGGCTGCTGTAACTGGGTCTGTACTTAGAAGGCATGCTTGGCTTAAAGAGCAATCCTTGCCAGATCATGTTAAAGCAAAATTACTGTTTGCCCCTTAAATCAGGACCGCCTGTTTGGCAACAAGGCAGAAGAAGTTCTTAAAAAGATGGAGGAGAAAGCTAAATCTATGAAAACTGTTAAAGATTTCTTATACAAGTACAACCTCCAAGGTTTAGTAGGCATTGGCTTTCCAAGAATTGGTCCTTTCCTGCCTCTTCCAGACCTTCTCAGTCCAAACCCAGATCCAGATGAGCACCCAGGCTTCAGTTCCAGGCCTCTTGCAGGGCTGCTGTTACTGGGTCTGTTCTCAGAAGGCATGCTTGGCTTAAGGAGCAATCTTTGCATGATCATGTTAAAGCTAAATTGTTGGATGCTCCTTTAAATCAGGACCGCCTGTTTGGCAACAAGGCTGAGGAAGTTCTTAAAAAGATGGAAGATAAGCTAAATCTGTGCAAACTATGAAAAATATTTTTTTTACAAGTTCAGCCTCCTAGATTTAGTAGGCACTGGCCCTCTAAGAATTGGTCCTTTCCTGCCCCTTCCAGGTCTTCTCAAGCCAAACCCAGACACAGCAAAAACCCCAGGTTTCAGTCCCAGGGAAGAGACAGAACTAAGCAGTGGGGGGCCTCCACCTCCAAATCTGTGAATAATAAGACTCCCTCCTTTGGTAAACCGTCTCAATGACTTCCTTTTAAAATTTCCAAGCACTTATCAACTGACTGCCCCTTTGGGGGGAAAATTGCTCTTCATGCAAAGAATTGGGAATTCATTACCCAGGACAAATGGGTTTTAAATGTAGTGTCCCAGGGATACAGATTTCACTTCCACACGTTGCCAACACCAAACGGGTGGCCGGACCTACCCCCTAATCAGTAGGCAGAGGCCTAAAAACAAGTACTTTCTCTCTTAAGCATGTGGGCTATTCAACTGGTACCAGAAGAGGAAAAGGGACAAGGTTTCTACTCGAGACTTTTCCTGGTACCCAGAAAAGACAATTCATGGCGTCCTATCCAACACCATTTTGGAGTTTCCAAAATTCAAGATGCTGACCCTTCACCAGTTACTTCCTATGCTAGGCAAAGATGTCTGGTTGGCAACAATAGATTTAAAAGAAGCATACCTGCACTTCCCATTCAAGGAATCTTGCAGAAGATACCTACGCTTCAAAGCAGGCTACATGCACTGTCGGTTCTCTGCATTGCCCTTTGGCTTATCTACTGCACCCAGGGTATTCACAAAGTGCTTAGCTCCAGTTACTGCATTTTGCAGGCAAAGAAATATTCAAATATACCCATACCTGGACGATTGCCTAATTCTGGCAGAAAGCCAGGATATACTTTTGAATCATCTGGCCTTTGTACAAAGGGTTCTAACTTGTCTGGGGTACACCATAAACGAAAAGAAATCACACCTGGTATCCTGTCAACAAATTATATTCCTGAGAGCAAGCTTGAATACAACTTCCCAGATGGCTTACCTCACGCCAGAGAAACAAATTAATTTGACAACCTACTTCAAACAAGTGGCCACAAAAACCCTGCTATCTGCAAGACGAATACTGCAAGCCTTTGGGTTCATTGCATCCTGCATTCTTCTAATTCCATATGCAAGACTGCATATGAGAAAACTACAGTGGTATCTAAAAAAACCTATGGTGTCAACATTCTCAAGACCGAGAAACAATGATTCCTATCGTACCTTGCCTACGCCTAGAGTTCCTTTGGTGGGCAGAGGCCTGCCACCAAAACAAGGGACTACCTTTCACACCACCCCCTGCCACCCAAACCCTAACAGATGCATCAGACTATGCATGGGGGGTCACTTGGCAGGGAAGTGCATTCAGGGCAAATGGAACCCAAGTCAAATGCACCTGCATTTCAATCAAAAAGAAATGTTAACTGTACAGAATGCTCTGACAGCCTTCAAGGACCACATTCTTCCAGGACAACTAATGGTAAAGACTGACACCACCATTGTTATGTAGTACATAAACAAGCAGGGGGTACACATTCCTACCCCCTCTGCAGACTAGCCATGGCATTGTGGAACACAGCCCTGAGCTACCAAGTGCACCTACAAGCTCAATTTCTGCCAGGAAAATTAAACACACTGGCAGACTAACTAAGCAGAAAACTCATGGACCCACACAAGTGGAAACTGGAACCAAGGATTTCCAACATGTTGACAAGCAAATAGGGGAGCCCAGATATAGACCTGTTTGCCTCTCCCCAGAACTACCAATTAGGCAAATGTTGCACAAAGACTCCCCACAAACAAGCCTGGAAAGTGGATGCTCTGTCCTTCAGCTGGAAAAAGTCTATGCCTTCACCCCTCTGCCCCTGCTCTCCAAAGTACTAATAAAAATCAAACAGGACAAACCAAGGATGATTTTGATTGCTCCAGACTGGCTGCGCCAACACTGGTACCCCCTCCTGAGCAGTGTCACGGTTATCTCCATGGCACCTGCCTCAGACTCCTTCCCTGCTGTCTCAGCAGGAGAACCAGATTCTGCACGCTCCGCTTCTAGCACTGAACCTTGCAGCCTGGCTAATTACTTAATCTCTCCTTTACCATCCCTCAGCAAACCTGTGATGGATATCATTTTAGAGGCAAGGAGGCCTAGTACTAGAAAATCTTATGCTGAAAAATGGAAAAGAATCTGTGCCTCGAACCAGTCTCAAGGGATGAGCACAGCAGTGCCCAATTTACCTCAGATTTACAATACTTAACTGAGATGCTTCACAAGGGCCTGCCTTTTTCCTCCATTAAACTCCATGCCTCAGCCATTTCAGCTCATTATAACACAGAACCTCCCCTCTTCTCGCATCCACTGCTCAAGCAGTTCCTCAGAGGGGCCAGAAATTTGAGACCACCCAGGAGAGCTCCAACCCCAGCCTGGGACCTTAACTTTGTCTTGGAGAAACTCGCTCTACCTCCTTTCGAGCCAGCTGCTACTGCAGACTTAAAATTTCTCTCTTGGAAAACAGCTTTCCTTATAGCAATCACTTCAGCTAGAAGGGTATCTGAATTACAGGCCCTTAGGCAGTGGAGCCTTTCATAATCTTTCATGCGGATAGGGTGTCCCTCAGAACCAATCCATCCTTCATGCCCAAGGTGGTATCCAGTGTGGCTCTTAATCAGTCCATTCATTTGCCAACCTTCTTTCCCAATCCACAGAATAAAGGGGAACGGATACTGCATTCCTTAGATGTGCACAGACAACTTTAGATTCTACTTGGACAGGACTAAACCTCAAAGGGAATCTGAACAATTGCTGGTGGCATTTGCTGCAGGGGCAGAGGGGAAGGCTATTTCAAAGCAAACCATTTCTAAATGGATAAGCCATTGCATTAATTTCTGCTGTAAGCACCATGGAAAACCTATCCCCCAGGGGTTCAGACCTCACTCCACCAGGGCTGCATCTACCTCTACAGCCTTTCTCAGAGACGTCCCTACCAGGGACATCCCTAGAAGCTGCTACCCTGGAGTTCTGTACATACTTTCACCAAGCATTATCATTTGCCAATTTTCTCTAAATTCAGAGCTGGCTTTGCCACTGCAGTCTTGTAGGGCCTTATAGCTGGCCCTAATGCTATCTAAATTCCTCCTCCCAACCATACCTTTGAGAATCTACCCAAATGTAATGACTGCAGCAGTGAAATATGAAGAACATAGTACAGTTGTGTACACTTACCATAAATGTAGATGTTGGAGTGTATTCGCTGTTGCAGTCCTGGTTACCCTCCCTCCAGCCCCCTAACTTCTTTTGACTATACCTCTGCTTTCCTTTACTATGCTTAAAAGCCTTTTTGGTGTATTTGCTTTTTTGTTTGAGGTATATCCTTGTATTTTTATAGATTTAATTGCTTCCCATTAGGGATGCACCTGACATCTGGGGCAAGAAAAACTGATGTAATTGTGTCTGCTGCATGTTTTATACCCCCTGACGACCTGACGTCACGGAAGAAGAGACAGCAACCGACGCAGGACCCAAGACTTTGTTAATCAGGCCGACTGAGGGCTACTGCAAGCAGATAACCCAAATGTGATGACTGCAACAGTGAAAACACAACATCTACATTTATGGTAAGTATACACAACTGTACTTTTCTTAGAGTGCAGTTCAAAACAATAACATGAGCTGAAGAAAATACGTGAGGAAAATTCAGAGCCCATATTTGTTACATAAATTTAGTATGTGGTAAATGAGACATGCGACCGTTTCTATAAAGGTATTTAAAGAGATATTGAAGATTACATGATTAGAGACAGTGAGGGGAAATTGAGTGATGTCTTAGTATGAGAGGTGTTCATATTATGGTTATAGAAGGATGGAGAGAAGGAGATTATAAGAGGAGTGCAGGGTAGGGTGTTTTCAGGTAGCTTAGGTGAGTAGGGAGTAAAGGTCTGCGGAGATGAATTAAATAAGGTAGGGTAGTGGGGAAAACAAAAAGGAGTGGAATAGGAGGCTGGAGCGGATTGTGAAGTGTGATCTAGGTTGAAGGGGGTGAGTGAAGTGTAGTGAGTAAGTTCATCTGGGATTGGCACAGGAGCAGGTCCATCATTTTGTAAGGTATTCTTTTAGGGAGCATTTAAAGGTGGGTAGGTTAGAAATAGTTCTGGTGGTTAGGTTAGAAATAGTTCTGGTGGTTAGAGGCAAGGAGTTAATTTTTTTTTTGACTACCGAGTACATGTATAGGCTTTGTCCATGGGATTTATTTGGTTTATTTATGGTGAGAAGTTTTGTCTTCTGATCTAAGAGTTCTCTAAGGAAATATATGTTGATTAAAGGGGTGAGAGCTGGGCAGGCTAGTGGTTTGTGTAAGATTTTATGTACTGTTATATGTTTGAATGTAGGAGTGGTGGAGAGGGAGTTCTAGCCAGCTAAGGGTATTCTGAACTTTACAGTGACTGGTGAAAGAGGATAAATTAGTAGCAAACTTGGCAATTTTATTATAGCAACTTTCAAGTTTGTTTTTATGGAGGATTGTAAATTAGTTGGAGTTGGTGCTCAATAGAGTTGGGAGGGTAGAAGGTAGGTTTTGACTAGAGTACTTTTTGTGGGTTTGCTCAGAAAATGAGCAAATATTCCTATTTTCCATAAAATGTATGTCCTTATCCCTGGGTTCATCTTTTTATAAAGGTTTATGGACTCTTGCGGTAACTGCTGTTAACCCAACTGTTGAATATTGCTTGTTGGCAGAGTTCAAAACTTTGTGTGATCCTGTTGAGCTCAAGAAATTGTATCTGTTCATTTCCCCGTTTGTAGTCTTCTCATTAACAGAATAGACATTTTAGGGACTACCCTTGCATTCTGGATTGCTTTTGTAGGGTCAGCCATCATATCTTGTTAGCATTGAATTCCTGTTTCTTTTTTAATAATATGTAGATAATTACAGAGATGTTGCACTGCTTTCGGTCTAGAGCAAAGAAATGGATTCCGCTTAAACTTTGTACAGTATTTGCGTTAGCATTTCCTGAGTCTGTTAGAATGTCCCTGCTTCCTCCATTCCCTCTCCCTTAAACTGAGACACACAATGCATCAGATAAGTAAAACTGAGGCTTCTATGTTGGGATCACTTATTCTCTCCTTTTCCTGTGTTTTTCTAGTTAAATTGCTTCTCCTTGTTGGTAGTTTTGGTGTACATCACTGCTTGTAGTCCTGTTTATTTTGCCATCTCCTAAAAGAAGAATCTTCCTGTACTGAAGGTTGTATTTGCTGCAGCTGTCAGTGGTGCACTACGGTCTCCCCAGCAGTAGAGAGCATTTGGCAGCTACTTTCACTACAACCAGGAATACTGTAGCAGCAGAAGGTTCCTGTAGTGCCTACAGGTGCTTGACTATTACCTGGGATTGGAGACTATTGCCATTTACCTGAACTGTTGATCCATGTAACTTGTATGCTATAACAGTGCTGACAGGTTGCTGAACTCTTGGGACTGCAGCATTTGTCACCTGTGTATTTTGCACACTCTACTTGGTAGCGCAGTCTGTTGGGTTACATGTCACTGACTTCTTCCTAGTAACGCAGAGCATGTTTTGGGATTCTGTCATTTCCCATTTCTGGATTGTTGGCAATCCATATGGAAATAGCAGCTGGTGAGCAGGCAGATTGGTCGGCATCCAGTCTCATAACAGTTTGGTTACCATGTTGAGGACTTCATTTCCTTCTATGTCTTGTGTGCTTTGTAAAGCAAAATCTACCAGCCACAACCACCCTTTATGACTCCTTCCTGGAGTACAATTGTAAAATGAGCAGAAAAGTGACATGTATTGGTAATGGTGTGTGATATTGGGTTTCTATTACCAGATCGCAGACGCAGTTTGTCGAATGCGTCTTGATCGAACAGAAAAGAGCGAAAAGGCAAAATAACGAAGCGGCTTTTCAGCGAATTCTTTCCCTGGGAAAGAATTCCCTTGGCCGCTTTTGTTACTTTGACATTTTCGCCACTGTAGTGCGATCTCGGAGTTGGTATATTTAAGTAGGGGGGTGTAATGTTTTAAAGTTTTTTTTTTTTTTTTAATTACGGAACAGCGACCCCCCCCCCCCCCTTGGAAAAAAAATCGCTGTTCTGAGATTTTGACGTAAGCTTTCACTTACATGGGGTCGATTTTATTTATCGTTTGCTTTTGTAAGTGTGTCATAATATAATATAGACCCGCAATATTCAGGAATGTCTGTGGTACACCAAATATCTAGCTGCCAGATGCATTTTGGTCAATGAAATGTGTGTAATGAGATTTGAATAAGAATTGCATGTATTTCTACTGCACATAGTTCTTCAGTGTACTCTGGTGCCAGCATGCTCAGTAGGTGAGAGCGGTGCCTTGTGTACATTACCATACAGCATACGATACCTTTTGTGGGCACTGAGGTATGGTCTCTGCAGCAGTGCAATGGAGTCCCAGAGCACACATGTGGTCAGTGGTTAAGGTACACTTGTAGCAAGTAAACCCTTGTAGTTCAACTGTGGAAACAAACACAACATTCATTCTCGCATACCTGGCTTTATACTTGTCAGGATCCTAGCCAGCAGATCAGAGCAGACAAAAAGCTGCTACCGCTAGTCAGGCCATTCTAAGCCACACCATGGGGATGGGAAATACAGGTATTACTCTGTTCCGAGATATGCTGTAGAAATGGTAGCACAGGAATTCACTGGTGCCAAAACACACACAGGGATGGTAACAAGGGATTCACCAATGCTAAGACACCATAGCGGTGGTAATGTAAAGAGTCACCAACAGTATTGGTATTGGGGCACTAATTGCCACTGAGCCCTACAGAATGGGATTCATATTATTCACATGCCTGTTTTGTTTGTGTGAGTACCCTTGTCCATTTGCATCTCTTTGTCTACTCTACCAGTGTAGACATCATGAGGTGGCTATATGTTAAAACCCATTCAGATTTGTACATCCCAGGTTCCTAAAGGTTTGTGACCATTGGCAGTGCTTCTAAAAGAGCTGCTCTTGTGACCATGGCTTGGTCTTGCAAAATGCATCACTGACTCCAAATCCAACTTAATTAGCCTGATGGGGTGGGTCATTTAATGTTTTGTTGTTTTCCTTTGCCTCCAGGGTTGTCAGCTACAGGTAGTTAATCTTTTGGGGGTTGGATTTTGACTGGGATATCTCACTCTAATCTCCCTTCTGTACACTGTCCAGATAAAGCGGTACCCAGGAGTTCGTAAAAAACAGACATGCGTTTCACTGTCAGCCATACACTGCTTGACTAGAGTCTAATTTGAGTAGCTACCTTTCCTAGTGTTCTTTCCCAGTTCCAAATTGATCACTACCCTGTTTGCACATTTCTCCCAAAACAGTTTAGCTTGCCCTGAGTAACCATCATGTTTCTAGTCTGTCAGTGCAAACTATTGGAATCCCCTTATCTGTGAGCTCTTGTTCACAACCTGGACAAACATTTAATTGTGAACAGTGAGTTTTGGTGCTGTAAAGCACTTTCTGAACACCCTCCTAACCCCTTCAGGAGAAATGTTGTTGGCAGTGCACCTCAGTGTTACAGAACTTTTCTTTTACTGGGATCCACACAGCCTACCTGGACCTCGCAAAAGCCTTCGATACAATACCCCACTCGGGCATTATAGATAAGCTCACCAGCTTAAATATAAACCCCTATATCACTAGATGGGTTGCAAACTGGCTCAAGGACAGAACCCACATGGTTAGAATTGCTGGAGCCATGTCAGACTCCAAACCAGTTACAAGTGGCGTCCCACAAGGCTCAGTCCTGGGACCTCTCTTGTTCGGTATATATTTCTGGGTGGTACAGGCCAACATGGAAGGACTGTGGCTGACCAAGTTTGCAGATGACTGCAAACTGGGCACCATAATAGACTCTCCAGCCGACGCAAGCATCCTCCAAAAGGGCCTCATAGAAACAGACAACTGGTGCCAGAGCCATGGCCTCAAGCTAAACGCCAAAAAGTGTATAGTCATCCCCTTTGGCAAAAACAATGTGCCCACAAATTACCACATAGGTGGTAATCCATTAAGTACAGAAGAAGTAATTGGGGACCTGGAGACCCAAGTTGATAGCAATCTCTCATTTGACAACCGTGTGGCCAAAGTGGTTAGAAAAACATTTTATATAGCCCACCTAATCATGAAGGGATTCACATCTAGATCAGGGGTGGTCATCGTGCCTCTTTACTCATCCCTCATCAGGCCAATAATTGAGTACAATGCCCCTTTTGGGGTGTACCTTACCAGACACCTGCAGCAACTGGTAAGACCCCAAAAGTACCTCAAGAGGATCAAAGGGCTCAAACAGATGCCATATGCTGCCCGGTTAAAGAAACTCCAGCTCTACTCAGTGGCATACCGCCTGCTCAGAGGCGATCTGTGCCGGACGTATAAAGCCATGTCCAACCCGGAATTAATGGACATGCTGCACTTCAGAAAATCCAAATCCCATCGAGCTACGCGCTCGAGAGACTTAAATCTCAGCACTGAAATAAATAGGACATGCTGAAGGGACAGATTCATAACCCAGAGGCTCCCTTCACTCTGGAATAAAATCCCAGTCCAGGTTAGGCAGAGTCCCTCATTGACTCTCTTCAAGAGGAATCTTGATTTGTGGATGGGAGATCGTAGGTTTATCCCGGGTATCACTTCTGTGTCACTGTTAGAGACACAGTATACTAACCTCGAAAAAGGGCATAGCAAAATTAATTTAAAATGGGTGGTGAAAGCCAAACACACTCTGGCTAGGCTTATAAATGCCCTAGGACAGATAGCCTAGTATGAACCTATGAACACCTAAACCCAAATTCTTTGTGAAACTTTGACAAGTTTTTGTTTTATCTTTATTCATAGCTAGTTAACATCAGTTTTGATGATTGGGCAACTTTTGCTGAACTTTGAAGGTGGCATTAGAGGCACCATGTTAAGACTGTCACATATTCCTTTCTAGACAACATTAATAACTTGAGGTTTGACAAAAATAACTTTTTAACCATAGATGTTAAAGACTTATATACATCAATTCCACATTTGGATGGAATTGAATGGGTAAGCCTCATGATGAAGTCTAGGGATGCCCCACCACAAGAAATCCAATTAGTGGAACTCTTACTGGATATAATTTTAACTAACAATTTCTTTGTATTCAACGGTGAGTTCTACTTACAAAATTGTGGAGTAGCTATGGGCTCACCCTGTGGAGGTAGTTTTGCCAATTTAGTGATGGCATATTGGGAAAACAATTTTGTTTTTAAACATCCACTACACAGGGTGAGTATAGCATTTTATACCAGATTTTTGGACGATATTTTCGTCCTTTTCAAGGGCGATGGACAACAGGCACAAGAATTCATCAGGTACTTAAACTCAACTACTGAATTCTTAAGGTTTACATCTAGTTTTAGTACAAATTCTATTGACTACTTGGATTGCGAACTCGTCAAAGATATTATAAATGAGAGATACATATCTAGAATACATAGAAAGGAAATGCATTCTAACTAATTTTTGCATTTTACTAGTAACCACCCTTATCAGAAGTGCTCAATAGTGAAAGGACAACTCGTTAGAGCAGCCAGGATGACTACTTTAGACAGATTTCAACGAGTGTCTGTTAAGCAATATGTTTATACAACGAGGCTACCCCTCACAGTTGATACAATCTTTGGTAACAGAAGTGAGCCTTAAGAGACCGTTAGGTGTAGCTAAACCTTTACTAAACAGTTATTCTGCAAACATAATAAATGTTGAGGTAACGAACTTGATAGAGGGCAGCACTATTAGTAACCATGCATTGACAGCAGAAGTAACAACTGGGGAGACAACTAAAGAATTTCAAATTAGTTTCATTACTACTTTCAGTAATGACAGTCAGATGGTCTGATTTATCCTGAACAAAAATTGGGAATTAATTTTACTTGCTAGATCTTTGACCACTAAACTTGGACAAGCGCCAAACCTTGTCTTTAGGAAAGGAGCAAATCTGAAAACTTTGCTCGAAAGAAATAGTATGGGAGCTCTGTCAAAGCGAGTAGGAATGACTACATGCGGTAACTGCAGAATGTGCAGACACATTGAGATAGGGGAGAGGTGTGTTATTAATGATAGGACCTTCAAGCTGAGGTCTAAATACAACTGTAACTCTAAGCTTGTAGTTTATGCGGCCAGGTGCCAAGCATGCTCAGCCTTCTACATTGGTAAAACCGAACGTAGGTTAAAAGATAGAGTTTATGAGCATACATACGCTATAGAAAAGAAAAAAGATGAAAACCCATTAGCAAGGCACCTTATTGAACACAGTAACCACAAGTTTCTTTTCAAAGTTATAGATCATGTGAGCTTTGATGTGAGAGGTGGACCATTTAACTTGATGCTTGAAGAACGTGAGCTGTTATGGCAGGTGAGACTAAATGCATTCCTAAGTCCTGGTCTGAATGATGCCTGCAATATTACGTGCCTTTTAAAACTAAAATGTCTAAATAGATAAAGCAGGAACTTTGTAACTAATAACAATGTGTTTTTGATTGTTTATTTAGTAGTTTGGCGATTTGTAACTAGAAGGTATTTTTGTAGATAAGCCTTTAATAGTTTTTTTATAAACCGTAAATCTCTTACAAACCTTAAACATTTGTACTTTTAGTAAAATGACCTTGACCAATGGTCAATTTCTGACTTCTTGGGACAGTTGTTTGCCAGTATTTTTTAGGTACAATTTGTACAAATGTACTTGTTATTATTGTATTTTAACACTTATACTTGTATTGTAAAATTGAGTTAACCGACAGTACAGAACCAATCCTGTTTGAGTTGTTGGTGAACAATTTCTGACTTCTTAGGATTGTTATTCAATCAGGACTGCCATAAGTTTAACTTGTTTAACTGTAACATTAATTGATTTTTTTATCATTAAGCAGTCGATATTGGCTGCTATGCGTAGTTAATCTGCTTAATTTAGATTAGGTTTTATTAGTCTGTTGAATGTTGTACCAGTGTGCACAATGTGTTTTATTACTGCTTTTTATATGTAATACCACTTTAAATATGAGCAGGCTTTAGAACAGCAGCACCAGCTGATGCTGATCAAATGATAAGAGTAAGTTGTTTTAAGTGGTGTGTGTATTTCACAAGACTGTTTTGAATCTGAAGAAGTTGACACATTTGTGCCAACGAAAAGCGCTTCATTCGATAACAATAAATTTGTATTTTATTTACAAGTTCCTTGGCTCACAGTTATTAGTCGGATTTTGTGGATTATCAGTTTGTTTTTTGGCTTTTTGGTCCTTCTCTGATATACCAAGTCTTCTTGATAAAACTTTCAAACCAACCCTGGTATTCACCTACAGAAAACAGAATTAGGCCTTGGTAGCAGTAACTGCTCAGACTTTCATCACCCTTGCTAGTGCTTTCTGTAATTTCAGCTGATGAAACTTTAACATGTGGACACTGTTAATAAATAATGTGGGAAGAAATAGCCAGGGAATTGTTATGGCTAGGCTTGTATAGGCCCTAGGGCTGATAGCCTAGTACCAACCTATGAACCTATGAACGCAATGTGTAGTGAGACTGAAAATAATAACCTTTTTAAACATTTTTAGTTGTAGCCTGAGAGAGGAGCAGCTGACATCAAGACCCGTAATGTATGGATTGATTTTGTTTGATTTGGAAATTTTCATAGGTATGTACTAGGCTATCTGCCTGAGGGCATCTGTAAGCCTAGCCAGAATGTGTTGGCTTTCGCTGCCTCCTTAGATTAGTTCTCTGTGCCTCGGTCCAGCAGAGCCATTGGTTACCTGTGCCTCGGTCCAGCAGAGCCATTAGTTACCTGTGTCTCTGTCCGGTAGAGCCACTGCAGTGATGCCTGGGGTAAATTTTCTGTTTCACATCCACTCGTCAAGGTTTCTTTTTGAAGAGCGTTAGTGAGGGGCTCTGCCTAATGTAGATTGGAATCCTGTTCCAAAGTATGGGAAGTCTCTGGGACAGGAGTCTATCCGTCCAGCATGTCCTATTTATCATTGTGGTGAGGTTTGGATCCCTAGAGCGTGTGGCTCTTGGGGATTTGTTTTTGTTTAGGTGGAGCATGTCCATCAATTCTGGGTTGGACATGGCCTTGTATGTCAGGCAGAGATCACCTCTGAGTAAGTGGTATGCAACAGAGTACAGCTGGGGTTTCTTCAGTCGGGCTGCATAGGGCATATGTTTGAGGCCAGTAATCCTCTTGGTGAAGTACTTCTGTGGTCTTTTCAGCTGTTGCAGGTGTCTTGTAAGGTACATCCCAAATGGGGAGTTGTACTCTGTGATGGGTCTGATGAGTAGAGGGGCACAATAACCTCTTTTGTCCTAGATGCGAACCCTTTTGTGATTAGGTGGGCCACATAGAAGGATTTTCTAACCACCTTGGCAATGTGATTGATTATCAAAGGAGAGATTACTATCTACTTGGGTCCCCAGAGCCCTTATTACATTTTCTGTATTTGGGGACTACCACATATGTGGTAGTTCACGAGTACTTTGTTTTTTCCGAAGGGGATGACTATGCATTTTTTGGCATTTAGCTTGAGGCCATGATTTTGACACCAGGTATCCGTCTCAGTGAGACCCTTCCGGAGAATGTCTGTATCAGCTGGAGAGTCACTTATGGCCCCCAGTGTACTGTGTAATCCCAAATCTGTGCAGACACTAATAAAAATTGGTGACATTGATGTGTGCTTTATAAACCCTTGTTGAAAGATCTCAGCCAATGGACCTACTGACCCAGACCTAAAAACGGTGTTATAGATCTTTCAAATAATTTGCTTTACATAAAGTGAATGTAAACTCAGTATGTCTAAACCTTTCACCATCTTGAATGGCGCCTCCATTATGTGTTATTACTTTAGCAGTTGTTTTGAACATTTAAAATATCTAAAATTAATTAAGCATTATACAAATAAACACTTTTTTGTAGCATTTTTAAATAATATTAACAGCTGTATCAGTGTGTTCTGCATTGGTGTTTATAAAATACAAAATGCAGACACTTTCTTGATTTTTACATCTGTGAATTGTTGATAACGAGTGACCACCTGATATTATTGGAGGAACAGTGCATGCATGGTGATGCTTGTACATGTTGTTTAGTGAGGTTGCATACCATTCTTGGCATTAACTCGGATACATTCTAGGTCCGTGTAAGACTCTGCCACACGTGTGACACGTCTCCCCACTTGGTTGTGACTTTCATGGGAAGGATATTAAGGTGCAGCCAAGGTTTGGTGAGTATCCATTCTGGGGACATGAGACTTGCATCTGTTTATAGCCGATGATCTCTTGGTCCTAAGTAACTGTGAACTCCAGTGTGCACTAGAACTTCACTTCCTAGTAGGAAGTGGTTAATGAAAACCAGTACCTCCTGGAAGAGAGTGGATTGCTCTCCATAGGTGAAGGAGGGATCAACTGCCTCAGGAAGAAGTGTTTAAATACCTTGGGATATTGTTTGTGGACGATGAACCAGATGATGGATGTAGAGGCAGCAGTACTAAAGGTATTTTACTGGACTGTGGTGTTGAAGCAGGAGTCAAGTCCTAGAATGACTCCCTTAGTTTGCTGGTCTGTCTACATGTCTAGCCTCTTCTGTCGCCACCAGCTTTGCATAGTGATTGGAACAATGAGGTGACTGATTATAGGTAGAATAAATGAGCTTCCCTCACTGGGTTGCTGAGGCTCATTTATGACTGAGCGAGTGCCTTGGCAATTTTGAAGGATCTTGGAAAAGAACCACTGTAAGCGGTGAGGGCATTGCTATTTCAGCCGTAACCCTTCACCTTACGGTGATGTGAGCATGTGCATTACCACAGAAAATTGAGGGAGACATGGTAGAGCAGAGGAGAAGGAAATGAAAAAGCAGATTAATCAGGGTTATTGCAAGAGCATAACCAGTGGTTGGAGAGGAAATGTTTAAGGTTAGTTTTGAATAATGGGAGAGATGAAAGAGCTGTTAGGTCATTTGGTAGGAGGTTCCATATTTTACCAACAAAGTTAGAGAAAAGAGAGTCTCCTGCAGAATTTTTAGATAAAGAAGTTTGCATCTGCATTTTTTTAGTTGAGCGTAACTTTTTCAGTTTATGGTATGGTGTTATGAGGGTAGAGAGAGTTGGGGTATTGTTAGGTTGATAAAGGACTTTATGGGCAATAATAAGTTGGTTAAATTGTAGTAGGTGAGGTAATTCAAGCCAGCCTAGTTGTTTTAGGTATAAACACGGCTTTTCCTGGCACTAAGATTTTTATGACCAGAGATCTTTTCAGTTATGAATCACTGGGGATTTTTGAGTTTGATATATCTAGTCAGGTAAATCCCAGATGGAGTGTTGTACTCAAATGGGTATGATCAGTGTTGAACAGGGGGGTGATAACATCTTTGATCATCACACATCAATAGCCCATAGAAGTCTAGACCCAAAGGAAAGAGGGCACTATTAGCCCAAGTCCGATTGTCTTTTCATTTAGTAAACAATTATTTGTACTATATGTTATGGGTAATTGCCGCTTTTCTGAAGAAACAATATTACACTTTAAAGCCATTATTTGAACATCAAAGATTAACTAGAACAAGCCCATTCTGAAGGGTGTGGAAATCAGAGTGGGTTTTGACAGTTACACCAAGACAGCATTCTCCTTCAGCTTTCGTTGTCTTGAGACCCTGGTTATCAGCTTTGAGATCAGAGATGTAGGTGCCATATAGAAGAGGAACCCTGTACATATCCCTGAAGGGACTTCACTGGTTACTTTACCATTATTTCAAGAGGCACCTGCCACACAAACTATGTGGGTTTTGTGTTAGTCGATGATCTATCTTACCACATAAAGGTTCTGCTTCATGCTGGTAGTTTCCTTACAATTCTTTCATGAGATATGGTAGTGAATTCTTAGGCTAGATCAAGAGAAGTTGTGTTGTCAACAGCTTTTGAGACTCTCTCAAAAAAGCTAGCAAGATTTAACAGGCATAATCTTCCCTTGACCAAGCCCAGTTGTTATGGGTCAAGACTAGTGAAGATTCTTGATGTCATAATTAATGTGAGTGATTATGATACGCTCCATAACTTTACAGATTAATCTCGTAAGACTGACTGGTCTTTTGCTCATAAGTTCATAGGTTCATACTAGGCTATCTGCCCTAGGGCATTTGTAAGCCTAGCCAGTGTGTATTTGGCTTTCGCCACCCATTAAATTGAATTTTACTATGCCCTTTTTCGAGGTTTATCTTACTGCGCCTCTGTCTAACAGTGACACAGAAGTGATACCGGGGGTAAACCTACGATCTCCCATCCACGCATCAAGATTCCTCTTGAAGAGAGTCAGTGAGGGACTCTGCCTAACCTGGACTGGGATTTTATTTCAGATTGAAGGGAGCCTCTGGGTTATGAATCTGTCCCTCCAGCATGTCCTATTTATTTCTGTGCTGAGGTTTAAGTCCCTCGAGCTTGTAGCTTGATGGGATTTGGATTTTCTGAAGTGCAGCATGTCCATTAATTCCGGGTTGGACATGGCTTTATACGTCAGGCACAGATCGCCTCTAAGCAGGCAGTATGCAACCGAGTATAACTGGAGTTTCTTTAACCGGGCAGCATATGACATCTGTTTGAGCCCTTTGATCCTCTTGGTGAGGTACTTTTGGGGTCTTTCTAGTTGCTGCAGGTGTCTGGTAAGGTACATCCCAAAAGGGGCATTGTACTCAATTATGGGCCTAATGAGGGATGAGTAAAGAGGCACAATGACCTCCCCTGATCTAGATGTGAATCCCTTCATGATTAGGTGGGCTATATAGAATGTTTTTCTAACCACTTTGGCCACGTGGTTGTCAAATGAGAGATTGCTATCAACTTGGGTCCCCAGGTCCCTAATTACTTCTTCTGTACTTAATGGATTACCACCTATGTGGTAATTTGTGGGCACTTTGTTTTTGCCAAAGGGGATGACTGTACACTTTTTGGCATTTAGCTTGAGGCCATGGCTCTGGCACCAGTTGTCTATTTCTATGAGACCCTTTTGGAGGATGCTTGTGTCAGCTGGAGAGTTGATTATGGCGCCCAGTTTGCAGTCATCTGTGAACTTGGTCAGCCACAGTCCTTCCGTGTTGGCCTGTACCTCCGAGAGAAATATATACTGAACAAGAGAGGTCCCAGGACTGAGCCTTGTGAGACGCCACTTGTAACTGGTTTGGAGTTTGACATGGCTCTAGCAATTCTAACCATGTGGGTTCTGTCCTTGAGCCAGTTTGCAACCCATCTAGTGACATAGGGGTTTATATTTAAGCTGGATAGCTTATCTATGATGCCCGCGTGGGGTATTGTATCGAAGGCTTTTGCGAGGTCCAGGTAGGCTGTGTGGACCACCTTCCCCTCGTCAGTGGCCTTGGTGACTGTTTCAAAGAAATCGACCAGGTTTAAGAGGCAGGATCTGCCCTTAATAAAGCCGAACTGGGTAGGATCCAGTATCTGTAGGTCCCCAATATCTTTATTTATGAGTTCCATGATGATCCTTTCCATAGCTTTGCAGACCAAGCTAGTCAGGCTTATGGGGCAATAGTTTCCATATCTGTTGAGGCACCACCTTTGTGGAGAGGGACCACCGTTGCTGTACGCCACATTTTGGGTACATATCCTGTAGTAAGGCTGACATTGAACAGTAGCTTTATGTTTGGGTTCAGCTCATCTTGGAGTTCATGTAGGACGCAGCCCGGGCCACCGTCTGATCCCATTGATGCTGTGTTTTTTGCTTTGGAGAGGGCGGTTCTTACCTGAGCATCTGAGATGTCAGGGGGGGGCAGCACTCTGCTGGAATAGATATTTGCTCTTTTGGTGGGGAGGGGTGGGGAGTTTGCGCTGAACCTGTCGGCCAGGATGTTGGCAATGTCTGTGTGTTCAGTGTATTTTTTGTCATTTTGGACTAATTCTGAGCATATCTGGGAATTCCCACCCAGGTTCCTAACATAACTAAAGAAAGCTTTGTGATTATCTTTAGTGTCCTGTGCAATTTTTCTCTCGAAGCTGGCCTTAGATGATTTTATGAGTGCCCGTAGTTTTTTGCTAATACAGATCAGAGATGCCTTCTCTTTTTGGGATTTTGCTCTATCACGTAGTGACTTCCTTCTTCTATTGTATAGTTTGTTTATGGCTGGGGTCCACTGGACAGGACGCCTGCCTTTGGGGGATTGGGTTTTGGTTTTATTTGGGATTGCATGATCCATGCATTCCTGAAGGTGTTCATAGAATGCGTTTATAAAGGATTCTGTGGTCTGGGCCGTATTTTCCACAGGCCCGGGGGCTTTGAAGGATTCCACCTCAGTTTTGAGTTTTTCACTGTGGTTTTCTGGGCAGGGGGTGGGGTCGGAATGTGGATATCCAGTGAGATTAATTTATGGTCTGATCTTACCAGTGAGGGATGATCAGGTCCAGTATGTTTTCCCTTCTTGTGGGAGTGGTCACAAGTTGTTCCATATCATTTGAGTTTATAAATTTTGGGAAACTTTGGGCTAGGGTGTTGGAGCTAGAGTAATGCTCCCAGTCTATGTTTGGGTAGTTGAAGTCGCCCAATATAATGGTGTTTGGAGAGACCTTCATATTTTCCAGTGTTCTCAGGAAGGCCGAGTGGGGTTCCTGGGTTTGGGAGGGTGGTCTTTAGCAGGCTGTAAACTGGAAGGCAGTTTTACCCACTGTTAGTTGCACATGGATAGTCTCCGATGCTTCGTGCTGTGCCACCAACCTGGAGGTGTGGGTATCTTTGACGAATATTGATACTCCCCCTCCTTTTGTGGTTCAGTCCAAGTTTTGGGGCCAAAAAGCATGGTATGAGGTATAACCTGGTAGTGCTGGGGTGCTCTCTGGAGCCCTGAACCAGGTTTCTGTTGCTGCACAGATATCGATGTTCTCCATGCTAAGGAGAGTTTTGAGTGTGTGCATCTTGAGGTTTAGACTTCTGGCGTTGAGTAGCATTACTCTTAGTTTCTTATCCCTTACCTATGGAGGTGGGTTTGTCTTTTGAGCCTTGCCTAAAAAAAGGCACTATGGGGGTGGCAAGAGCCTTTGCCAATATCCGAAAGCCCAGGGGTGACAGGTGCAAGCCGTTCCTAGCGAAGCAGCGTGGCTTGTCGAGCATGTCATCCCAGGCTGACAGGCATTGGATCCCCTTTGAATGACACCAATACTTAAGACAATTGTTGAAATTGATCATCTTGTCTTCATATTATGGCATCATTCTTGGTGAGGGTAAGATGCTACTCAAGGTCAGGGTCATACCGGCTTGGGCTACATGCTCAGAGAGCTCCTCTGTGTCTCTTTTCATGTAGTCCAGGGAGATACGTCTCAGGATATTCACACCATCATGGACAATGACTCAGTCATATTTGTACTTGCCTTGGAGTGACCTGAGTGCTTGTGTTATGTGGCGTATCCTAGCGCCCGACAGGCAGCTCACCATGACCTTCTAGCCTGGTGAGTGGGACGTCAGTGTGCCTGACGATAGAATCACCTATTACAAGTGTATCAGGCGTGTTGTTTAGCCTTAAGGGCTGTGACTGTTCGGCACACTGGCTTTGTGAACTATGTGTTGCACGTGTTTTGTTTTGGGGTAGCGGTTGCTTGGGTGTCTGCTTTGGAGGACTCTGCTGCTTAGGAAGATTTTTATTTAGAGCCTCTGAGTATGTTTTTGTGTGCTTATGTGTTTGGTTTGCTGTCGTGGTAGGTCTATGTGAGACTGGAATTGTAGTGAGTGTGGATGCCTTCTCTTCCTGAATGGTTTCGCCAGTACTGACTTGAGAGAGCTTAGCCTCCAGTTTGGCTATATGGTTGCATCTCTCACATATGTTGGAAGTTGTTGGGAGGAGGAGATGGTTGTCTGTGTACATGAGGTAGTTGTAACATTGCCTCAAGATTCCCAGATTCACCAGCTGGACCGGAGAGGAGACTGCCAACTGACCTTTGGACATGCTAGAATAGTACAGGGAACTCCTTTAAAATTGAAAAAAAGGGCGAATTACCCATTTAGGTAATGCCATTGTATGTTGGGAGCTTTTTCTTTTTGTTTTCTTGGCACATCTGTCACGATGTGTCGCACGTAATACAGCACACATGCATGCTGTCTTACATGATTATTCTCTCACAGTACATCAGTTGACTGCAGTTTCTGCCAGCCACGTTAGTTTTTTTTTTTATAAATTATGTACAGTGTTTGAGCTTTTTCAAAAAAAATAAACCTGTTTCCATCATTACACTATCTGAATCAAAACCAAGATCAACTTTCAAAAAATATTCATTTATGTTGCAGTCACAAGTTAGCAGATAAAGTGCTAAATATGGTTTGTGGGTATAGCAGTTTATATTTTAGGTGGTTTCTGTTTTTTCTATAGGTAATGCTTGCTTTATAACAGGAATGCCAGTTGCATTGTCCAGTTGGTGTTCATGTTTTTGAATACTAATTAGGTCCTGTCGTATATTGTGAAGTAGTGAGAATTTTCCCATGATGGGTCTTTCCTCGCACATTTCTTCTTGATGGGGTACATTTCTGCCTACCTTCAAATCTTTGGCTACCCATCGAGCCTCCATTGATGTGCTGCAAAATGGTATGTTAGGATCATGCCATGTTCCCTAAAATACCCTTTGTTCTGGAATCAACCCAGTCATCCAAACTACTTAACGCTGGGGTGGTCTTCAGTATCTGTTCTAGTTTTTGTTGTGTGTATATGTATATGTGTGTATGTGTATACATATATGTATATATATGTATATATATATATATATATATATATATATATATATATATATATATTACAGGACAAGGGTCTGTGAGGGTTGGGAGTAGAAGGCAAGCTTTCAGTGGCTGTCTGAACTGTTTTATATGTGACAGGCATGCAAGTAGAGTGATATTTTGGATACCTTACTTCATGTTAATAAAGAACAGCAAAGTTTTACTTCACTTAATGCTCTGATTCCACAAGGTAACTCCAGGTTGGGGAAGAAGGCTTCAGTAAAATCACACTGTCACTCCTCTGTCTTCCTGGAGAAAAAGCTGTGTAAAAATGTCTGTTTCATTAGTGGGGGGGGGGCTTTTTAATTGAAGGGGTTAAGGGGGAATAACTCTTCATTTTCATACTTCAACTAGCAATGTTTTGCAATATCTAGTATCATCCCTTAACTTTGGTAGCTAGTAATATAACTCGCATGCTGACAGTTTGGTGTCATTCAGTGCAAGCCGTGATTCTCGAAACTAAATTAAGAGGATAGAGGTGCTGTACAACATTGTCTAAAGAACGTTTATACGAAAATGGCGCTAAGTGAGCTTATTTTCCGTCCAAATACATTATTCAGTTTTTGCTTACTTCAGTTATAAACTACGACGTACGCACACATGATACATTTGTTTAAAGCTCATTCGAAAAAACAAAGCAAGTAGCCAACTGTAGTTTAACCATCTCCATCATGCTAGTTTGCAAGTTTCATAATGGACTGAATCTTCTCTGTAAACAGACACTTATTCTTATAAGGCTTTATCAAGTTAACAGAAGACTAAATTATTGTTCTGAGCATTGAAACCGAATGCATCTTCTGTGAGACACTTGATGGATATACATACTTGTATGCTGGTGATGTTTGATGCAGTGTCAGCATTATTTCAGTATTATTTTTGTTTGGCTCTTTGTACTCTATTTTGATCAAAGTATTCCCTAGTGAGTATGAATAAAATTTTAAACTGCAGCAGTGAGCAAAATGCCTGGAAGAGCGAGTCTGCATAAGAATCTGACTTTGTGGTTTAATTGGAGCTCTCTTTATTAAGCGGTTACTGATCACTGCATTGAGTTTGCCGAAAACAGAACCGTCTCCTGTCATCTGGCAGATAAGGTCCTGCTAAGAGGCTCAGAGGAGGTGTTGACTTTCCCCGTTTAGAAACCTGTCATATTGTACAAGCACACCCTGAATTTGCCATGTCATCTGTCAAAATTAATTATTATTTTGTCCCGATGCATTCATGCTGTTTTTATATGCAAATCATATTCACAGCCACTTACTGAAGGGACTTGGAGCCCAGCTCCTGCCTCTTCTTTCCTCATCACAGTTGCAAAAAGCATGTCTTGAGAATTTGTATTTGGTAACCAAATGAATGCACTGTTCTGAAAGAGATCTTTTTCAGGCCTAGCCTTTGTCACGTAAAATGGGCCAGATACACGTATACTTGAATGTATGTAGACATGCACTTGTAATACAATTCAGCAAAACAGACTTAAAGTAGGTTGTGTACATTTGATGAGAGAGAGAGAACGCAGTTGAAGACAAGGTAACTTGTAAATGACATAGTACCTGAGGGTGCTTGGGTTTAGAAAGATAGCAATGAATGTGTACACATTGGGTTCTTGGAAGTAGAACTAGAAACCAGTCTATGCAGCCTTGCCAGTAAATGGAGAAATTTGTGTGGCTTGTGTTTGGGGAAGGAAGTAGTTCTGCAGACTGAGAGCATCATGCTAGAAGAGGTCTTTTATCCAGGTATTGCTTCATTGCAGCAGGGCAAAGGTTATGGGCTGATTTATAATGCCTTGGTTTCCCTGCTTTGACTGAGTACTAATCACGTAAGCAGCTTGGATAGGCTTCTTCGAAGTAGAATCTTGCAGATTAAGGAGGCTGTAGTAAGACAGTGTATCCCAAAATCTACCAGCAGCAGGTGTGTGGACTGATGCATTCCTGTTTCTGCAGTAGGAATACTTGTGAAAGCAGTACGGTCTGAGGGTTCACATATGAATTAATACTTGTGTTTTGATTATTACAGTGCACCCCTCTTTTCAAACTAAAATAGAGGTGTGTGTGCACGTGCGCATGTACACAAATGTCTGCTCAACAAAGAATCTTAAATCCCTTGGTTCATTCTTTGCTGTTTAAATGTAGACCTGTTTTCTCGTCTTGAGTTTGGCTTAGAGATGTAAGAGTAGAACATTGTGGCTGCCTAAAGAAGTACTCTTTTTTTTTTTTTATACTAAATATTTGATGACATTTTTACAGTCAGAACTTTTTGTCCATACTGCATCTTTATTCAGCAGCATTTTCACACCACCTTTCTTGTATGGTTGCCCTGTCCCTTTGCTTCATGTCTAAAGTCTTTTTCTCTACTACATGTTGGATGCCCCCCCCCCCCCCCCCCCTCACCACCACGGATCTCTGTATGTTGTAGACTGTTTTGTCTGGTCTCCATTGACATAAAGCTGCAGCAGGGCATTTTGTTTCTGTGGAGGGGATGGTCTGTTGCCCCATTGACAGGGGTCATGGGGATTGCAGCCTGCAGACATTTCACTTACTCTCCTCTACTCATGAGGGGAGGACCTGTGTGGGCTCTTTCTGAAGGATTTCTCAAAAGTGAAAAGCTGAAAGAATGCCAAACTGACGCATTATCAAAAAGAAAGATCAGTAGATTTGTGACAGATCTGAGGTAAATGCCACAGTCTTTGCTTTGTCTAAGGTTTAGTGAGAATAGCTTAGCTGAAAATCATTAGTACTACTGTGGGGGTTTTGGTCGAGGTACAGAGTTGTGGTCTTTACTGCTTGCATCCTAGGTTTCAGTATTTGCTGTATATCTAGGGTATGAATTATTGTTTATTTCCCACTTTTGTCTTGCCTCTTGCTGCCCCAAGCCAAACTGACCATATTTTGCTGCTTCTCTTAGATGCTTGGTCCTCATTTAATGCACATGTACAGTGAATGTACCTGGCATTTGCCACACCTGCTGTTCTTTGGCTAAGGTTCAGCGAGTGCGAAGTGAATGAATTTTATATTAAATGCAGTGATGTGTACATCTAATTTAATGTGTATCCCAGGGGAAAAGTGATTACTTTATACTTTTGAATGAACTTAACTGGTTTACAACAGATAAAGAACCATTTGGGGGTAGGGAATGTTGCAAGACAAGTGTGTAAAGGTATTAGTGTATCTTGAAGTTTCAAATTCATATAGAAGTAGGCTAAACCATGTATAACAAGACTTCATAGTATGAAAAGAAATTAAAAAGGCTAATATAAGAGTCATGAGCATATATAATTATTATTGTATAATTGTGTTAATTGCCTGAACAAAGGTTTGGACTGTAGTCATCAAGAGAGGAAATTCCAGTGTTCATCATATGGTTCACTGTTGCAGTAATAATTATATGACTTTTGCCTCAGAAGGTCTGACATCTGTCCTGTATTCCAGAACTTGTCACCCTTCCCCTTGATGGTTGGGTGAGGGTGCCATCCAATCTCCATTTCAGAACATCAGTGGCACAACAGGGACAGCCGTCAGAGCAGTCTGAGTTCTTACTTTCTTACATTGATCCTTAGCGAAACTGTTACCGTGTTGAAGTCCATTTAATCAATCTGCTTGACCTGCCTTCCAGATTGTTACTGTGTTGAGGAGCCGTTTATCTCACCTTTTCTTTTTTAATTGCAGGCTTTATTGACATCAGCCATTGAGGAGAAGGTGAGTAGTTCTGTTTTGATGAAAGCAAGTCCCATAAAAGTATTTCCACAATAAATGAAGTGTCCGTTTTTTTTTGTCTGTGTTCTGAACATGAACTAAGGTAGCTGTCTGTACAGTGCTTGGTTTAATCAGACCATTTTGAAGGGGAGAGGCAAATCTCTTTGGGACCACTTTTGACAGAGAACGTATTGCATCTTATCCAAGACTGCATTGGTGTTATCCAGGCCCACTTTGGACACTTCACATAAGAAAGTAAAGCATTTGGAGAAACACTCTAAAGAAAGAAAGAATATTGGGAAGCTGATGTACCATCAAAATCCAAAGGCTCCATGCCCCCCACCCCAGGCCCAAGGATACTGGATTTGGTTAGACCGTTTCACAGCCCACTCAACTCTGGTATCTGTTTCAATGGAGCCTCTGATAGTGCCCATCAGGAGGCTGCCCCACTTTCTGTTTCAGGGACAGCTTTCCAAGATGAATCCCTCCTACATTTCTACATTTGATAGCTTGTGATGCTTCCCCACAATCTCCAGCTTCACTGATCAGGTGGTCCGTTACCAAAAGTGAGGGTGGTATACTTTTGGTCCTTGTCCACAAGGATGTTTGTGATTCCAGGATTAAGGTCTTTCCTGCTAACATCCCTGGGTTAGGCTGAGTATATAGACCACCTTCCCTGTCCTATACCCTGACCATGTGCTGTCCTGTCTGAGGTTGACATAAAATTTGGAGTGACAGCATGGATATTTTCTGATTGAACTGCATTCCTAGGCGATCTCTCTTCCAATGTAGTCAGTGCTGTGGTTTCAGACAGAATTTTTAAACCTTTAAGCAGGGTAAGAAAGAACTAAACATGGAGTGGGTGGATGTCCCTTTATACAGCTGGTATCCATTTGGGAAGTAGTCTAGCTGACCTGGTTGGTGGTGCTTAGCCCTAAAAGTCAGGCTAGACATCATGCTTTCTGTGGCAAAATTCCTAAAAGTTACTACCGCTTTAGTGAACATATTATAATATCTACAATTGTAGTAAGTTCCTCTGTAGCTGTATTATCTGTTGTACTGTGAAAGCCACCCGAATCTTTATGCATGCCAAATGAAATGTTATTCTGCATCACAGCTGTTACTGTGAGGAAGAGCAAACATCATCCCCTCACTTGAAGTCATGTGATGGGTTAACAGCCATATTCTCTTGTAGGGTGTTGGCTGTTTTGTCTTGTCTGAATACTGAGTCTGCACATACAGACATCATTTGCTGCTGCTAAGAGCCCATTAAAGTGAGTGTACTTGGTTCAATTTCCTCGCATTATTATTGCTGTGGCTGCTAATTGCCTGGTGTATGCAATCTACTTGAGAGACTTTTAACAAATGATTTCTTTTGGCAATTAAGAAGGTTTAATCCTGTTTTATGAAGTAGAAGCTTTCATTTTGGTAGCCATGTGAGAATGCTGAGGTAATGACATTGAAGGCATTGAAGCAAGATTCACTTCCAGGGAGAGGGGGGGTATTTAAAATTGTGAAGAAAACCCTTGTTTTATAACTCTGCAGTTTCCTAGCATTGCAGAAAGATTCTTATCTAAAACTGCAGGTGAGGTGGTGAAGTCATCTGTCCATGTCCCTTATTTGTTCTGTCAGAAGCCTTTACATAAAGTGCTATTTTAATTCCATGCACATATGTTGTAACCTTGTATGTAGGTAAAACAGAAAGGAAATGCAAGATGGCAAAATGGGTGCAAGTTTGTACACAAAGGAAATGGGAAAAATCGTACTGATGCAGCATACACTCTAGGTTGCAGAACAGCAGGCCTTGAGCAGGCCTTTTTAGCAAGTCTGTGGTCGTCACAGTGACACTGTTAATAGTTATGCACATGGAAACATGTCATGAACAAGTATATAAATCTATTTATGCCCGTGTATTGTTTGCAACATACATTACACAAAACTTTTAATCTCTGCAACTTAAGAACATACTCTTGCCATGTAGTTTGTTCTACGTATAATTTTTATTACCATGAGATGTAAACTGACCATATCACAATAATTTCAAATTTGTTTGTGTAATAGTTTGAGATTTATTTTATTTATTTTTCTGTGTAAATGCTTTGTTGACCAGGTTAGTCCCACTAGGCTGCTATCCTCTTTTTGGTTTACTATTAGATTTCCAAAACTGTTTTGGTCGACCAGCATGTGGTCGAAAGACAGTTTTCAAGTGGGCAGAATGCCAAACCAGAAAACATTGACTACACTACAGTGAATGTGTAGTGTGTAGTTCAATTTTCTGAGTTCGGCATTGTGTACAGAGATCGCGGTCCAGCAAGGAACAGCAAATTGATCCATATCCTCACTAGTGTAATCTTGGAGTTGGTATATATAATTTGCAGGAGGTGTGTGGGGTGCAGGAGGGCTTTCCCCCTACAAAATAGTAAAATACACATACCGTTGACTGTGGGAAGTCATGGTGTGGTAAGCTGCATACCGTGGGTGACTGATGTCACCTACTGCTATTCCGAATACATTGAACTCCGGGAGTCGATTGTATTCCATTTTGAGTTTGCTGCCCATTCAGTGGTATGGATTTGTCTTTCCGGGTCGACGTTTTGACCAGTCGAACAAAGCAGTTTCGAGAATGTAATAGTAAATTATATTTTCAGAGGAGACCAGGGGTGGTATTTTTACTACTGGGGGAAATTTGGCCAAGAAATCTAGAACTTGTCCTATTATTTTTTTTCTAAGTTTTTATTGGAGTTGCCATACTGTTTTTGATAGATGCCATGAGGTCTTTTTCATCCGCCTGAATTACCACCAACTCAGTCAGATGGAGTCTCTGTTTAACATCTCATCCAAAGGACAACATGTAAACTTTTTTTTTTTCCTTCAGTCCTTTCATAATTTACTATTCAGCTGATCATCAACTTATCTCTGTAACAAATTGTGCAATTCCACCAAGTCATGGCTGAAAAGGCTCAGTCAACAAAGGAAAAATTTAAATGATAAGTAGGGTCTTATTGAGGCGCGGGATAAAAAATACTTCCTTTTATGGCTACCTCCTCCCTTAACCTGCTCTCTAGGGAACTGTATGTTTTGCTGTTGTAATGCAAGAACAGTGAAGGGCTTGATTTCTTTAAAGAACACTGTTGAGCTATTGCTAGCCCCCCCCCCCCCCCGCTTTCCACTCCCACCCGTTTGCACAACAAAAGCTTGTGTTTTGTCACAGTTGAGGAAACCCTTTAACCTCTTACCAGTTTGATGCTGCACAGAGTGGGGTGGGGGATGTTGATAGCAGCTCTAGGAATACTTGTAAAGCTGTGGTCTTTGGCTTCAGACAAAGATCATTTATGAAAGCAAGTCAGGGTTATTTGTTAAGCAGAAGTAAACGTGTCGGCATCAGCATATTTCAGCTGCTTAAGCCATAAACAAACCTTGACTTTGAAGTCATTCTTCTCTTGTGTCACTGTTTGCACTATAAATAGGCCAGTGGTGCTGTTTCCAGTACTGCTTTTGAGCCCTTCATTGCTGTGATAAGAAGTGACACAGTGCTGGTGAGTCTACTACACAGTGTACTGAATGGAGCAGAGAGAGCTTTCTGGATTTGTGTACCCCTTTTAAAAGACAAGTTGTATAAAATATATACAATTCTAATAGAATTAAAACATGTACAATTTTGGCATTTTTCCCTTCAGGATAAATGAATGTTAGCAGTGACCGTAGCCTTCCTGATACAACTACTTTGATGTTTATTTCTGTGATTCTTTGCTCCTCTTGCCTTTTTTTTTTTTTTTATAATTTGTAGTGTCGAAGCACACAGTTCACGCCAATTGTGCATTTGACTAATCTCCTTCTAGCAGTTTCTGACTGCTGCCCCAGGTTTCTTTGGCCTGCCCCTTCCCTGGGATGGGGGATGGGTATCCCAGCATCTGTGCTGTCACTAGAAAGGCATTTGGGGAATCCCTGGTCCTTTGATTTGTGACTTGTGGCTTAGGAATGTAGAACTGCTTTTCTGCAAAATTTAGTTATTTAATCCCAGCCCTTTGTGCTTCAAAACTGTCTCGTAGGAAGAATAAACAATCGTGTTCAAACATCCCTTTAAGTGACTGTCAGTTTGCTGCTTCACTAGTCTGAAGTTTAGTTTTGCTAAAACAAGAATGCAATTACAGCAAGTCTTTTTTACCTTGAACAAAACAGTGTACCTACTTTATGCAGTACTTTAAAAGGATGTGTTGACATGTAAAGAAAAAAGACTACACTTGCATGTGATACTATCCTCGTCAGATACATTTACAGTTTACTCTTTGTATTGTATTTATTTTTTGCCATTTGTTCAGTGTTAAATGTCTGCCATTCTTTTTAGTTATTGCAACCACTTTTTTTTTTTTTACTGATGCTGTCTTGCAGAACAGTTTTTTTGCCAATTTATCAAGCATATGTAGCACCTCGGGAGTATGTTTCTTTGAGCTTTTTATTCAAATGTGTATTGGTCAGTAAGCCTGATCCAGAGAAGACATAATAATAATACAAATAAAAATTATATGCAGTACACCTACTGTACGTGTACTCGACTAGTCTTTTTCTTTAAAAAAATAAAAAAAAGTTTGCACATCAAGTGGTGATCAGATTTAAACAGAAATGTAACCTTGGAATGAAATCCGAGATGGAAGAATGGATGTTCTAAAATGCAGGAATGTTTTTAAGTGCTCATTTTCAGACAGCAAGTTAAATCTGAGTATAAAACATGACTCTTACCTTTTACCTTTTTTACTGCATATGTCTATGATGCAAAAGTCACAGACCGTATTAATGTTAAGTAATCTCAAAGTGAATTTTCCAGTTGTTCACTCCTGCTATTGGTGCTATATTTCTTTAATCCTGTTAAGTCCAGATCCTACAGCTTTTTTGGAGTTTGTGGAAGCTTCGGGATCTTGTAGTGTCTGACATGGGTTCACCACAGATTCCTGTTAATGTCAAAAAGTGAGACTGACATCAGGGGTTTGTTCATAATTCATCCAGAGATGCTGCAGCTGTGCAGAAGCCATCAGGCCTAAGTGTTGCATAAATGTCAGAGTGGGTCTTAGTGCGATTCATTCTGTTGGTAGATACATAGCACCTTATATGCTGCAATTTGATTTGAATTAATAAAAAAGTCAATTTCAGTGTTATGAATAGTAAACAGCAAATAAAAAACAAAGTAAAATATAACAATCAACAGACCAGGTCACCAACTTTATTAGCAGGTATACACTCTAGCGCGTCGGCTCAAAGAAGCCTTCTAGGAGGCACTTCTTTGAACCGAGGCCGTAGAGTGTATACCTCCTGTTAAAATTGGTGACCTGGTCTGTTGATTGTCATCAGCATCATGAATGCACTAAAGTAATTTTTCTCCTAGGGTCTTTCTCCCTCTCGAGAGTTGCATAGTAATGCTGCTTTATGTATAGCAGCTTCCCATTTAGGCCTGCATCTAGATTCCAGTCTTTTCCCAGACAGCCAATTCAGGTTGCCCGATCACCCTTGCCATTGCCTGTGCAGTGTGCAAATTCTCAGTATGGACATCAGTTGTGGAGGTATGTGTTGACATTATTGGCCATCATTTCAGAGCAATGCACATAGCTGTGCTTTCCAAACCTTGTTCCAGGGACCTATGCCAGCTGGATGGGCCCGTAGTTCTCTCTTTTTTATTCTGGTTGTTGTCAGGGGAAGGACATCATAATACCAAGTGACATGCATATATTTGTTTGCTGGATTAGGTTGTGCAATTTTCTTTGTTTCTGGTCTGCCTAATGAACTTGTACATTCTCCAGACAGATACCCCGTCCCTATACCTACCGACTCATGAAAGAAGAGCTACCGTCTTGTTAACTGGTTATTCCATCCCCTGCGAGCCTGTTTAACAAGGACTGAACACCCTTGGATGCACTCTCACATATTAATTTTAAGTATTCTGTATACTTTTCCATACTCTGAGCTCCTAATTTCAGGTACTGGTACATCTTTTGCCTGATGCCCTGGTATCTCTTCACTGTTGTAGGTGACTGAAGGAAGCAGTAAATCCATTAGTGGACAAGACCGGTGGTAGAATGCCAGGACTGTGAGTTTTTTTTTTTTTTTTTTTACATATTGTTTATTTTCTCTGATAGGCTGCAGCATGTAGCAATGCTAAAATGCAGAATTTTCATACTGCTGTTGCATCAGAGAGCCTCTTAGATTTTTTTCTCCCTGTTTCACCTATCAACAGAGCTTGACAGCCTTCATAACTGTCATGATCATCTCGTCTGACACCACCATTGGCCGAAATCATTAGTTAAGCCAAAGCTTCTGGGTGGAGAATCCGAGCTTTGATTTTTTTGTTACATTGTTGATGCAAATACTTTTCTTTTTGAGGGAGGAAGAGGAAAAGATGCCTGTCTGCCATGTGGATGAGCGCTTGAATGTTTGAGTATGTCTCTCTATATATCTAATCATATATATATATATGTGTGTGTGTGATATATATATATATATATATATATATATATATATATATATATATATATTGTGTGTGTGTATATATATCTTACATAGATATGATATATATAGCAACACACAGACACACACACACATATATATATATATATATATATATATATATATATATATATCTATATCTATAGGTATAAATAAATGTGTCGGTGATTTGGTCGTCGGGTAAGTGTTCTGTCGTGGATCTGATATGGCTCCATATATAATATAATATATATATATATATATATATATATATATATATATATGTGTGTGTGTGTGTACACACAGTGGATATAAAAAGTGTACACACCTCTGTTAAAATGCCAGGTTTTTGTGATATCAAAAAATATATGGCCAGAATAAATCATTTCATAACTTTTCCCAGCTTTAATGTGACCCATAACCTGTACAATTCAATTGGAAAACAAAGACATCTGTCTGGGGAAAAATATTAAAAATAAAAAACGTACAATAAGCTGGTTTCATAAGTGTGCACACACTTAAACTAATACTTTGTTGAAGCAGCTTTTGATTTAATTACAGCGATCGGTCTTCTTGGGTAGGAAGTCCATCAGCATGGCACATATTGACTTAACAGTATTTGCCCACTCTTCCGTGCAAAAGCACTCCAAATCTGTCAGATTCCAGGTGCATCTCTTGGGCACAGCCCTCTTCATGTCACCCCACAGATTTTCTATTGGATTTAGGTCTGGGCTCTCACAGGGCCAGTCCAAAACATTAATTTTCTTCTGATGAAGCCATTCTTTTTTTGATTTGGGTGTATGCTTTGGGTCATTGTCCTGTTGAAAGGTGAAATTCCTCTTCATCTTCAGCTTTCTCGCAGACACGACTTGTATTTGGAACTGTTCATAATTCCCTGTACCTTGACTAAAGCCCCACTTCCAGCTTATGAAAAGCAACCCCAAAGCATGATACTACCACCACCATGCTTCACCATGGGGATGGTGTTCTTTTGGTGATGCGCAGTGTTTTTGCTCCAAATGTACCTTTTGGAATTGTGGCCAAAAAGTTCAACCTTGGTCTCCTCAGACCATAACATATTTTCCCACATGCTTTAGGGAGACGTGATGTATTGTGTTGCAAATTTTAGCTGGACCTGGATGTTTTTCTGTGTAAGAAAAGGCTTCAGTTTTGCAACCCTACCCCATGTCCCAGACATATGGAAGAATACGGGCGATTCTTGTCACATGTAGTATACAACTAGTACTTGCCAGAAATTCCTGCAGCTTCTTCAGTGTTGCTGTAGGTCTCTTGGCAGCATCCCTAACCAGTTTTCATCTTGTTTTTTCCTCAGTTTTGTATGTCCAGTTTTTTGCAACATCACTGTTGTCCCATATTTTCTCCACTTTTTGATGACTGTCTTCACTGTGTTCCATGGTATATCCAATGCTGTAGAAATTTTTTTGTACCCTTCTCCTAACTGATACCTTTCAACAATGAGATCCCTTTGATGCTTTGTAAGCTCTCTGCAAACCATGGCTTTTGCTGTAGCAGGCAACTTGGTAAATGTCCGGAAAATCCTACTAGGACAGCTGAACTTTATTTGGGGTTAATCAGAGTCTCTTTAGTTGATGCCAGGTGTGTACCTAAGAAGACTGAATGTTGTAATTAAATCAAAAGGTGCTTCAACAAAGTATTAGTTTGAGTGTTCACACTTATGCAACCAGCTTATTATATGTTTTTTATTTTTTTATATTTTTCCCCTTACAGATTTGTTTCTTTCTCAATTGAATTGTACAGATTGTAGGTCACACTAAAGGTGGGAAAAGTTTTAAAATGATTTATTGTGGTCTAGCTTTTTTATATCCAAATAACCTTTTCTTGAGGCACAACACGACAATAAGAAGCTTGACCTTTTATTAAACCCACTGAACTAAAGAACAAAAACAATAATACATCCAGTAAGCACTTTCATATTCTCTCGAATGCTTCATCAGACAGTTAAAAAAGCTAAGCCATTTCTACATTTAAATACCTTTGCTGTTACTTCATCAACCAATCATTATTGTTCCTTACTTGATGACATCAGTGCTTAATTGATTAAAAAATTTTAACTAAAAAATTGCTGGCTGAAATTCCTGTTCAAAACCTCTGTGATTCTTTATATTAAAAACAAATATTTAATTTATAATAGATGCTTCAACCTCATACAGCTTAAAAACATATATACATATCTCAAACTATATGTTCCACTATTTAAAAAATGTGTTTATGTATAAATGTATACTATAAAAATATAAAATATATCAAATATATATGTTAATAGATTCGTGAGCCATCCTGAAAAACGCTAGACTAATAGCTTATAAACAATATTAATGCTTGTTGTCCCTTGCTATCAAGAATGGTTTCATGGACACCCTGTCATTCAAACCAGATAGTCTATCTGCTTGTAGCCTCATGATCCACCTTGTCTCTCTTTGCTCAGTGTAGTTTCTATGATCACCTAGCCTAATGTTCTTATAAACAAACTCAATCACAGTAAATTTAAAACCATGTGTACTCCCTTCATTTATAACAAGTCTAGCTAGGGCATTGCTGTCATCTTCCCTGTGTGTAGCATAGACATGTTCTCTAACTCTTTCTCGGAAGGTCCTATTTGTCTTTCCTACATAAAAATGACTACATTTTGTGCAGACTGCTAGGTATATTAAATCCCGTGACTTGCAGTCTGCATAAATTGAAAAATTATATGGTCTTCCACTGTCAGGAAGGAAAAACTATTGATATTAGACATGTAACTGCACTGGTTACATGTCCTACAAGCATAGGTCCCTTTTCTATCAGATGTTAACACCAATTTATTATTTCTCTCATAACATAATAGTCGTTTGAGTGATTTTGTATTTTTGTAAGTAAATCTAGGTTTATCACCCAGAAGTTGCTGTATATCATCATCTATGGTGAGAATATTCCAGTTTCTGTGGAAGGTCTCCCTGATCTTCTTCTTATTATTTGTATACGGTATTACTGGCTGTTGTGGCCTAAACAAGGCTCTTCTTTCATTCTGATGATCTATCTGTCTACCTCTAAATATGTAGGGTTTCCACTTACTCTCCTTCTACAACCTCTTCCTGATGCAAACTCCTTCTTTCTTCTGACGTATACCCTCTCTCTTTGAATTCATTAGATAAGGTCTCTATGGTTCCCTGAAACCTAGTCTCATCTGTGGTGAGTATAGAGACCCTAAGTGCTTGACCCTTTACTATATTGCGATAGATATGTGGGGGGTGCATACTAGTGCGATGTAGCAAAGAATTTCTTTGACATTCTTTTCTGAATAACTGTGTTTGTACAGTGTTGCCTTCTTTCAGTAGTATGACATCCAAAAATTCAATTTCGTGTAGTGACCATTTCCCTGAGAAAGACAGGAAACTTGTGGTGCCATTTGTATATTGAATGAACTCTTTAAGTGTCTGCTCATCACCTTTCCATATTAAATAAACATAATCAACAAACCTTTTATATAATAATATATTTGTCTCATAATATGGGCTACGTTTAATATAGGTGTATTCCCAATATGCCATAACTATGTTTGCGTATGAATTCGCAAAAGGAGTGCCCATTGCCACTCCTTTCTGTTGGATAAAATATTGGTTTTCATACGCAAACACACTGAACCATAGAGACCTTATCTAATGAATTCAAAGAGAGAGGGTCTACATCGGAAGAAAGAAGGAGTTTGCATCAGGAAGAGGTTGTAGATAGGAGAGTAAATGGAAACCCTGCATATACAGAGGTAGACGGATAGATCATCAGAATGAAAGAAGAGCCTTGTTCAGGCCACAACAGCCAGTAATATCATATACAAATAGGAAGATCAGGGAGATCTTCCACAGAAATTGGAATATTCTCACAATAGATGATGATATACAGCGACTTGTGGGGGATAAACCTAGATTTACTTACAAGAATACAAAATCCCTCAAACGACTATTATGTTATGAGAGAAATAATAAACTGATGTTAACATCTTATAGAAAAGGGACCTATGCTTGTAGGACATGTAACCAATGCAGTTACATGTCTAATGGCAATAGTTTTGTCCATCCTGACAGTGGAAGACCGTATCATTTTTCAGTTTATGCAGACTGCAAGTCACGGGATTTAATATACCTAGCTGTCTGCACAAAATGTAGTCATTTTTATGTAGGAAAGACAAATAGGACCCTCCGAGAAAGAGTTGGAGAACATGTCTATGCTATAAACTGGGAAGATGACAGCAGTGTCTTAGCTAGACATGTTATAAATGAAGGGAGTACACATGGTTTTAAATTTACTGTGATTGAGTTTGTTTATAAGAACATTAGGCTAGGTGATCATAGAAACTACACTGAACAAAGAGAGACCAGGTGGATCATGAGGCTACAAGCAGATAGATTATCTGGTTTGAATGACAGGGTGTCCATGAAACCATTCTTGATAGCAAGGGACAAGAAGCATTAACATTGTTTATAAGCTATTAGTCTAGCGTTTTTCAGGATGGCTCACGAATCTGTTAATAAACAACATATATATTTGATATATTTTATATTTTTATAGTATACATTTATACATAAGCACATGTTTTTTTTAAATAGTGGAACATATAGTTTGAGATATGTATATATGTTTTTAAGCTGTATGAGGTTGAAGCATCTGTTATAAATTAAATATTTGTTCTTAATATAAATAATCACAGAGGTTTTAAACATGAATTTCAGCCAGCAATTTTTTAGTTAAATTTTTTAATCAATTAAGCACTGATGTCGTCAAGTAAGGAACAATAATGATTGGTTTATGAAGCAACAGCAAAGGTATTTAAATGTAGAAATGGCTTAGCTTTTTTAACAGTCAGATGAAGCATTCAAGAGAATGTGAAAGCGCTTACTGGATGTTTTATTGTTTTTGTTCTTTAGTTCAGTGTGTTTAATAAAAGGTCAAGCTTCTTATTGTCGTGTTGTGCCTCAAGAAAAGGTTATTTGGATTTTTAAACTACATTTTGCTCGAGTCTCTTTACCCTTTGTGGTTGATTCGTTTTGCTTCACTTTTTTATATCACAAAAAAACTTGGCATTTTAACAGGGGTGTGTACCCTTTTTATATCCACTGTATGACACACGTAATATGTACACACACACAGTTGTGCATGTATATATACAAATAAACGTTTACTATGTAGTTGTAGCTTCATCACTTTCAGGAGTTGCCAGGCTGTGAGAATTTGCCTAGGCTATGGAAGACCTCTGTCATTACTTATGATCCTCTAGGCACATGGGACTCCATCCCACATCTTTTTCTGCTAAATAAAATGTGACTTTGTTTAAGAGAACATCCCCATTCTGTCCTCTCCTAAAGTAGTTCTGGACTTCACTTAATTCAAAGTTTGTATCTTTCTGTAATGTCTTAATCATTGAATATGTAGTTGTCCAAGTTTACATTTCTTGTGACATTGATAGTTATATTTTTGAATTTGCTTGCTCTTTTTTTCCCTGTTGGTAGCTGAAGAGAATCAATTTTTGTGATTTACAAATTGGTAAATAATCGGACCTTGGTAACTTTTATAATCACTAAAACCTGCATTCCTAGTACACCACATTCCTTTTTACCGTAGTCATTAAAGTTTTTCTGAGTGTTGCTGAGGCAGCACTTAATGTTGTGGTATTCATTTATTTATTCTCCAGCTGTTACTTAACCTAGTACAAAGCTGCATGGAAACAGGAGATTTTCTAGAACTCATTGGGTGCAAGGCAGACAAACTAATTTTGGATGAAGAACCATCCATCACAGGACACGTGTTGCTATTTTTTGTTCAAATATTCCATGACAGTTTATACACAATTTACTAAATTCTATTTCACATCTGAGTTGCCTTTTCTTTAGTTTTGTGCTTGTCTTGAATGTTGCATCTTGATTGACCCAGATCTGTTGGTTGGAACTGTTTCATTCATTATTCCTACAGTTTGTGTTTGATTGTTTGTTTACAGGTATGCATGTGTGCAGTCATTTCTCTTAACCATGTATGCACTCTTACTGCACTGCAGACATCATGATGCAGCCATTTTTTTCTGAGCTTATTTTCTGTTTTGTGACTATTGATTACATGTTTGCTACATCACAGCAGCATTTTTCTCCGTAATGGAAAACGTGTGCCTCGTCCTCCTTGTTCTTGAGGTTCTTTACTTGCTTTGATAGTAGTTTTGGGGGGAGCTGGGCCATAGCTGTCATCAAAGCTTATTTGCCTCCCCAAAGCTTGGTTTTGGTTCTCTGACCTTGCTTTGACTTCTGATCCACAGACGTTGGGTACTCTTGAGCTGGAGTAGAGCCTTATAGCCCAAATCATTCCTACTTGGAAGACACCAATCATCTGTCCATTTCCTGGTAAGACACTAGTGGTAGGGAGTGGCCCACCTTTCTAGTTCTGGGAAGTAGCCTACCTTCTCCCCTAGGTAAATCTGCTGAGCCACTTTTGTCACCCGGAAGTGTGCCCAACCATGTCAAATTCCCTTTGCTTTTATGCTGTTGTGCAGGCTCAGCTGGCTGTGTATCCACTTCGTAACATGTAGCCGCTTCCCTCTTCCCGCGATGGTGAGCTAAAACTGGTAGCTCACAGCCATTCCTCCTGGACAGTTCCTGCAGGTGCCTAAACTGCTAATCGAACGTGAGAAGCCTGTGGAACATAACGGAACCCCAACAGTGTGAACTTTCCAGATCTCTGTCAAGGCTCTAATGAAGTGGGTAGTACAGATATTTGTCTTGTTTTATAGCAAATTAGAAATTCTGTCACATGATTAGAGCTGCAGCAAAACAGAATTCGGTGTTACATCAGACGATTTTTGGACAGTTTCCTTTTTCCATTCTGACTCTTTTTTTTTTTTAGGTGGTATTTCTTGCTGTGTCTGCTAACAGTAAATCTTCCTGTATTGTGTTCAGCTGTCCTAGGTATTCTTCACTGAGAATAAGAGTAGGCAGAAGGAGGCTGTTATATGGGCAGCTATGGCAGTGTTTGGGGCCCATCTGGCATACTGTAAAAGAATGCATGTCATATGGCCCTAATCTCATCCCTTGAGTATGACTCAAGCAATGTGCTTTACTAGAGGAATGGCAGCGTCTTCCCTATTCAAGTTCATGCTCCTATGCACTTGTTAGGAGGGCTACTGTATTTTGAAACCTGGTAGCTGAATGCATGCCACAGGGATGTCCTTTTGTGCTCCACATCTCTTTTGAGGGATTGTGCCATTGGATAGCCTTGGATCAAATCAAGTTGGTGGCAAACTGCCATAGAGGATTCATTTTTGGTGCATTTATGATCGACTGTTAGGAGAAATGATTGTGGTTTGTAGTTTGTTACCTTGCCTTATGTATCTGTGATGACACCGTGTTGTGGGCATTCCATTGTGGAACACAGTGCACTGTTATGGGATTGTATTTAGGCAGATCTTGCATGCCTGTTGGGTGGCTTTCTTTGTCTTCTGCTCTACCCTGGTGACAAATCACATTTTTGCTTAGTTGAAAGTCATTCAAGCCAAAAACTATTTGCTCAAGAAGCCCAGTCGTACCTCTGAACTACTTAGTGCAAGAAATCTGGACAAAGCCTAAAATAATTGAGGGACAAAGGTCCAAAAATAGGGACAGTTTAAATATTGCTTTTATAGACTTAAAAAAATGTTGCTAGAATAACTGGATTTGTATTACTGTGCATTTTCAGAAAGATATGAAGTCTAAAACTCAAATGTATGTCATTATTTACTGGCTTCAGTCCTCAGTGATTAGCCAGAAAATTAAAAATTTTATGAGGAACAGAGCTAAAAATGTGAGGCAAAAATGTGGACATTCTGTGAAAATGTGCCTAACAGCTAATTCACTGTTGGTTGCATGCTAACATACAAGTATAGTCTTGGAAACCACCAGTGTTTGCAGCTACAATATCATAAGCAGCAGGGTAAAACTGGATTTCGTTGTTACTCAGAATCAGTCTGACCCATCTGTGACTGTTTTTACATAGTACTAGCCTGTACTCTCTCCTCACAAGGACACCAAACCGTATGGAAGAACACACTTTGCACGCATGTACTCCAGAACTTGTCTCGGAACAAGTAAAAAAAAATCAGACGATTTTCATATGTTATCATGTTCTATTCCCTTCACTTTATTCATGATGGCTTATTTACCTATTATTCATTATTCTATTTTTTGTCTTGTTTTTGCCAGCACATTTTCTTACCTTAGTCATTTTCGTGTAGATTTGAGGTCCTATTAATTTTAACTCTTGAGAGGCAGACCTTCAGCAGAAATTGGAAGAGAGCAGTTTTTCTTTTTCTGTACTGTGAAGTGAATGCAGGCTTTGAAAAAAAAGTAGTAGTAGGTAACAAAATGACAGTATGTATGTGTGTGTATATGTATATTGTGCCCTATAGACTATGGGGCACCTTCTTACCCATTGTGATGTGCACCTTCTGACCCATTGTGATGTACACTCAGCTGGAACTTCAGTACTTCATTATCTACTGCTGGTTTTCAGTGTCCTTCCATGGAAATGTGCCACTTGGACTTTTCATACATTTGTGAAGAAGTAGCCACTCGCTGTCTAGTGTTGGTGAATGAATGCCAGGCAGTTCCAGGTTTTGCCTGAATAAATGAATGCGTTACCGTGCCTTCCAAAAGCTCTTACTGCAAGTAGTCTTAGATTCTTCTTATGGCTTTTGTCTTTAGAAGACATCAAAAGCAGAATTGTCTTTAGAAATAACTGTAGCTTGCTAGATGTGTGTGTGTGTGTGTGTGTGTGTGTGTGTGTGTGTGTGTGTGTGTGTGTGTGTGTGTGATGAGTGTGTGTCCATAGCATACATTGTTGTATCACACACTAAGCAGGGAATGATGTTACTTTTGTTGAATCATAAAATCTTCATAGCCTAAAAGTATCCTTCTCTCCATTCTTTTGCATTGTTAAACAGAAATGTCTGCTTTGCCAAGCTGAAGTCGTAATAATGTGAACAGAGAGTGGTTTGACACTTTACAGTAAGACAACTCCACAGACTGTAAATTTATGGTCTCAGTGTAAGAAAATAATGACACTGCTGCAAATACCTTGCTCTGTGGGCCTTTTCCAGTGCCTGACATCTTAACATGTAAATAATATGATGAGGTTCCTAAAGATTCAAGCATAGATGGCACTGATTGCACAGAACAAACTGACTAGTGCACCGTAGTCAAATAGGGTTGCCACCTTTCGTCGTGGCTAAAACCAGAGTAAAGCCACACCCCTCATGTCACCAGTAACCCCGCCCATCCCACACCTCTCCTGCTGATGTTCTGCCCATTTTGTGACATCACAATGACATCGGCAGTCGGGGAACACCCTCTTTTTCCATTTCTACTGCCTGCTTTCGTCTGATTTACTATGCTTTTCTGTAAAGAAAAAAAAAAAAAAAAAAGCATAGTAAATCAGCCGATTTACAAACTCCAATAGTTTGAAACAGAATACCGGAGTTTGTACAATATTTTCCGGACTATCTGAGAATCAGTTGTGGCCTGTAAAAGACATGAAAAATCTTGAATGTTCTGGAATTTTTAGGACCAAAAATATTTCATAAATTTCCTTTACTATTTGTAAAAGCAATTGCTTTGTATCTGAAACATCTAAATGGTATATGAAACTTCATCAACAAAATTGTACAAGAATGAGCTTTTATTTTGACAAAAAAAGACCCTGTCAAGTACCGACCTGTCTTTTGCACTGGTTATGGGTATGGTTTATCTTGCAAAATGTTATGTTTCCATAAAAAAATCCTATTTCTGGAATTTGAAAAAGTGGTAAACCTGCTCAGGAAGGGACAGTTTCAGTAGTCATCTCTGGTATTTAGATCAAGACAGGATAAAATCCACAGCAAGACCATGTCTGTGTAAGTTACAAGTAACAGGTGATGCAAGCAATATGCATACAGAACAGTGACAGAATTTTTTTTAAAAAAAGCTAACTTCCGGTGACAAGTTAAAACCTGCTGTGCAATAAGTAAGAATAATTACACTCAGCAGATCTGGTTAGGCTATAGTTTTTTTTTTTTTTTTTTAGTTAAAGTAAGGTTAGCGCTTCTTACTGTTAGCGCACTAGACAAAAATTTCACATTGATAGGGCACTGAAGGATCATTTAGTCCACACTCAGACTGGGTCAATAAAATAAAATTAAACTACCGTCTGCATTATGAGTGTCTACATGCCACATGAGAAACAGCAGCATTTTACTCACTCTGATAATGGTAAATGAAGGACGTAACCAGGGCAGCACCGTAATAGATGAATATTGTTAGATACTGTCTACTGCCATAAAAAGGGACTGCTTTTACCTCAACTGTAACTAAGCAATAGTCAAGATCAAACAGTCAAAACACGTTTTGATGATGTCAGATGTAGTTTGCAGCAGAATTTGTTTAATAGTGGTGCAGTAATGGGTTTGATAAGTAAAACACACTGTGATAGCATTTTAAAGTAGATGTATGTTGTTTTAGCTTGAGACATAGATGGAATAAGAAAATGTAAATTAACATACATTTTCTGCAGTAAAGAAGTCTAGAACTGTAATTATTTACTAAGTGTAAATCATCATCTTTTCTCCAAAACTCACCACTTCTAGGAGGGATTAAGATTGATACATCCACAATTTGACTCAATATTATGAACTTCCCTAAAAATCAGGGATTACCAAGAGGTACGCTAGCGCTAACTACAAAAAACGCGACTCTGGGCACAGGACACGAAAATGTAAAAATATGAAAAGCACAGCACAGTTATTTGCCAAAAACCAAAATGCAACAAAAAAAATACTAAAAGCACGAAAACGACCCGTAATACAAAATGAAACGATGCGCCAGCATGAAGTGGGAGGAAACAAAAAAAGACAAGCACCAACAATCAACGTATACATCTGCCATGAAAGCTATTAAATCTGTATTAGTTGTACATAAAAGTGTACTCAGTAATGAAACTTCTCAAAGTTTTCGACCCAAGTCTTGTAAATTACATGTCCAACTAGCCAGCTTCGCTGCCACTCCTTACTGCTTATATGTGTATTCCCTCCAGTCAATGTCGAAGTGTACGAGGGCCCACACTTAGTTGAGAGGGCGTGTCAAACCGCTTATGTGTACCTCATTACGAGGAATGTTCCTCATTTTGTGCCTTAAAAAGTTTATGTTCTTTACAGGTCTATGTAGAAAGGGTCTGTCATACGTTTTCTGTTAGGAATTTTTTTACAGTGACTTGTGGCAGTGGTGTAAAACCCGGACTTCCGTGTCCGGTTTTGAATTAAATTGGTAACCAGACAATTTGTTAGAAAACCGGACAGTCCAGTTAAAAAACGGACAGCTGGCAACCCTATAGTCAAAGCAGGTAAGGAACAGAAAGGTCATGCTTTACTTAAATATATTGCAGTGTATTGTATCTTTGCTAGGGAGGAAAGTACACTCTGGGTTAAGAAAATGTTTTGTGTAGCATGTAGCTGTCCTTTAAAGTCAACCCACTCCACCCCAAAAGCTGGGAGAATGAAACAACTTCCCTGTGACCTACCTGTTTACTTTCTTGTGTAATAATCTTTTGGGAACAGTCCGTTTGGTGTGCAGATAGTGCTTAAAAGATTAATTTTTGTGTATAGTATTCTAAGAAAACAAGGCTTCTGTTGTGCTCATTGTCATTTGGCAGTAACGGAAATTGGTTTGTAAACAGTGAGCTTCTAATTAATTGGCTTGTTTATTATTTTTTTCTTCTGTTTTGTCAGGGATAGCAAAGACATTGACTGACTAGATAAAAACGGTACACAATCACTTTTTTTTTTTTTTTTTTGCATACTCAAAGCCTTAATTTACTCGCTCTTGTCCTTGTGACCTGGATTATGGCTGAAAAGGTTATGTGAAGGACCACTTCACTTGCATTAACAGATACTAAATTTAAGAGGGCTCTGCCGTTGTGCCATAAGGACACTGGTTCTCTCACTAATGCTTTTCATTTCTTGTGCAGTTAAGATATATATATATATATATATATATATATATATATATATATATATATATATATATTTTTTTTTTTTGTTTGTTTAGTTTTTTTTTTAGGTTCAGTGGTCTTGCACTGTCAGCCTTGTTTTTTGTGTTTTTCTGGTACAGTGACATGCCTTAATCAGGCTCATTTATGACAATGTCTCCCATAATGTTTGTGCCACTGTTTGGACTTTTGAATAACCTGTTTATTTTGATTTCTTCAGGGAGGTACTCCTAATGTCTGTACCACTGCTTTTGAGAACATATAATTTATCTGGGTCATTTCAGAGTTGTACATTTATTAGGCCTGATGTTGCTCTACCGTGGACCTCTTTTTCTTTTGTATGGTTATTTTTCTCCTCCTTTAAAATGTTTTCATCCTGATGCACGACAACCATCATCTCCTCTCTGTTTTGGTGATATCAGCCTGTTCATTCCTCCTTTCTCACAGCTGTTGCACCCGACTTCTGTTTGTGGGTGTCCTTTTTCTTTTTTCATTGAAGAAAACACACTCCTAGAAGTTGGTGTTGGGTGATAGTAAACTGTTTGAGCAGGTGTCTTTCATAAGCCTCAGGGGGTTTTAAGTCCCTGATGCTTCACCCCTCTGTGCACATGTGTCACTAAACTGGATCCTGTAATGCTGACCATTTAAAGCATATATACTTCATACATGTAGCAAAGTCCTGCTATAGCACTGCTTTACTTGGCATGCTAGAACACATGCCTCTTCTGTGCACATCCTATTGTAACACCTGTTTCATGCTGGCCATTGATATTGAAGCAGACTTTGCTACCTCTGCCCCCACCCCCACCCCCTATAAAATTGGGTGAGCCAGTGTCCACTATTCTGTTCTACCTTACATTGGTTGTTATTTTTGGTGCTTGAACTACTAATCACTTTTGGGTGATTGTTAGGGCTTCATCCTTGTATTTCACAAAGGCCAAAGTTTTGTTTGGATCTGCACAGTTGCATTATAGATGTGCCACTCTCAGGGAAGATGCATGCAGTGGAGCACACGTGTGTCTATTCTGTTGTGGTGTGGGCAGCATTGTAATGATGCAGACCTCTATAGCTTGGTCTTTGGGGGTGGGCAACATTGTAATGACACTGACCTCTATCGGATGGTCTGTGGGAGGTGGGCAGCATTGTAATGACACTGACCTCTATAGGTCGGTCTGTGGGGAGTGGGCAGTATTGTAATGGCACTGACCTCTGTAGTTTGGTCTCTAGGGGGTGGGCAGCATTGTAATGATGCTGACCTCTCTAGGTTGGTCCATGGGGGTACTTACACCAGTGATTTTCCTGGTATGATGAGGTCTTATTTCTGAAGTTGTTAGAGCTTTACTGATCATTCCAAGTGACTCTGAGTAAATGAGTTCTTTGACCATAGTCCCTTGTTCATCTGTTTTAACAGTGTAACCTGCAAATGGTGGTCCTTTCAAAGATGTACTGTTGCTCTTTATGCCTTTTTCTATCTGATGCACTGTTACCTTTTGTGCCCTTTTTTATCTGTCTTTTGGGGAGGAGTCTGTTACCATGTTTTCTTTCAGGCTGGTTGTGTTATCAGTTTAATTATTTTTGTGAATCCTGTTCATGTAACATGAAGAGCCTGTCTGTTTTGCTTACTTGTATTGTCTTTGCTGTCATGAAGGAAGGCTGGGTTCATAATCTGCATGCAGCTGGTGAAATTCTGTAGTAGAAAACTTTCACTACACAGGACCCAGTATTCAGCTAGAGAAGTTCTTTACAGTGTTTTTTTTTTCCCCCTCTGGCTGTCACATATAGATGTGTTCAGCTGTGCGCAGCTGTCATAACTGTTTTTTATATTTTTAAATCTTGCAATATATTTCTACTTGGCTGCTACTGCCCCTGGAGTTTGCCCTGTGCTTTAATGCTACTCCAAGGACTTGGATGTGGATTTATCAGGATGGCGGATTCCCCACCCACCAGTACTGTAGTTTTTTTTTATATTTACAGTATTTTTCTCTTGCCTCCATAAGCTAAACATTGCTTGTAGTAGGCATAGGAGCCACACAAGATGTTGACATACATCCTACCTTTTGTAATGCCCTGTAGGCTTCTTTTCATACACCAATCTTGAAAGTATATGCCTTAGGATTAATTTTCAGGCTGTGCTGGGAGTCACTGCAAAGTGTGATTCTCCCACTCTGTCCTGTCAGGAAGGTGAGTAGACATTGGTCATTTGTTCTTTCCCCAGTGGCTTCTTCAGCTGCCGCTCTAACTCTGGCTGCTAGTCCCACAGACAGACATCTTGCCTCCTTATCAATCAGCTGGTGGACTTGGCAACATTATGACTTCACGGACTTCAGTCAGTATGATTTCAACATTCCACATCTGTAATACGCGTGGTCAGAGAAGTGTTTGGTGGTAGACAGTAGGTAAATTTGTAAGTGGGAGTATGGTTAAATGTTATAGTTGCTGGTAACTAAATTAATGCTCTGACTTTCACAACACACATACCGTTTCTTCCCAGCAGGATTTTTTGCTCTGGTTTAAAGTACAGTTGTCACAGTGATTCAAAATCTATTTTAAGTATATAACAAGTTGACTTTTTTAAGTTTGTCTGTGCTTTTCCTAGACTTGGTAATGAGAGAGTACCTTGAATATAACCTGGCAATTAGCACAGAGGATTATAGCTCTGAGCTGTTAAACTGTTGCTTGTAGTCTGGGGAACGGGGGTTTGATTCCTTCCACCTCTATTTGCATACTGTGTGACTGTGGGCATGCACTTTACCAGACTCTGCCCCCATGCCTCCACTGAAAACAGATGCTTGTGTCCAGTGGGATTAACCAGCTAACAAATTTATAAAATAAAACAAAATGTTTTGCTTAGAATTTGGCTTTAAGTGTAACAGACACGACAAAGACAAGATGTAAAGAGTGATTTCATCACTCTGCCATTTTTAGCTGACTTTTTTTTCTTTCTTTTCCCAGCCTCTCCTAGATGTAGGAGGTGGCACTGATTTTGAACAATATATTGGAACTGTTGATATCCGCTTTCAGGTGCTTGTGTGCATATTTAAGCAAAAAAACATTTTTTTGCAACTGTAATTCGGACTTTATTTGATGTCGTTTCTGCTGGAGACAGAAATGCTCTATTACTGATGGTAGATAAACTGCTTGACCCACCTAGTTTGCCCATTTTCCTTAGCTCCTGAATAAACGCACATCCTGCTTAACAAACAGCTACTGGCTAAACTGCACCTCCTACTTCAGTAATGGCTTAATTTACTTAATTCTCTTAAGACTTGCCTACCGTATGTCCCACGTGTTCTTGAATTCTGTCAGTTTCTGATGCTGCTTAACCATTTCAAGAAAGCTCCGGAAGTTATCCACCACTGTTTTTTTTTTAAAGTGCTACTTCCTCATGTTTCCCCGATGTTAAACTTATTTTGTCTTCATTGTCCTATATTTTATCAGCTGTACTCATCAGTTGACTTTGAGGATTTGTAATTTACTTTTTGCCCTGCCTGTCTTTTTTTCAGGTCTGATTTTACTAATCTCTTCTGATCTTTGTATTTTGACCTCGAGAGCATGTTCAACTGGCTGGTGGTAGTTTTGTAGGTGTACCTGGGCCTCCGTAGTCACATGTGGCTGACGGTGGCTAAGGGAGAAGTGTTTCCCTTGTGGCCTCAGGTGTTTTGTAACATTAATTTAGCAGTGATGTTACAGTGCTCGTTCACTGGTATGTGGAGGGGGGTCCCACCTATGGATCAGCTCATGGATGTAGATTGAGGCTGGAAGTGCACTTTATTCTTTCTTGTAGACACAAGGGTGTGGGGTTTTCTGCAGTGTTGAACAGGGTGTTCTTATTGAGCTCTTCAATACATAAAGGAGTGTGTGAGGGAGTATAGACTTCCTGGATGTAGTGTATGGTAGTTGTACGTACTACCCTACATGTTTGATTTTGCATTCACTCCTCTTCAGTTCTTTGTTTGGGTTTAGCCTGGGTATAGATGGCATACACAGTGTAAGAAAATTCTGGAATAGAGAGAGTCTGAAAAGCTTACTAGGCTGTATACTAAATAGGCTGTATGCTGTAGTACCTCGCTCCATCGCCGTAGAAGACCATTTGAGACTCTCATAACTGTTGCATCTCCCCCCTTCTAGCATGTCCTGTGGTAGCTAGACTGCTTTTTTATTTTCAAGTCACCGGAGTCCTTGCCAGAAGATTTTCCATGCTAATGAACCCCTGTCCAGTAGTAGGGAAAAAAATTGCCCCATACTGAGGAAGTTAGAGAAGTTATCCTCACAGTGAGCCGCAGAATGGCTAACGGAGCATTTTTGATGTCAACTTTTGGAAAACTGGAAGTGATGGGATTGTGATCTTGTATAAAATTAATGTTATAACTGGTGAATTTTCTCTGCCATTCTTTGTTTTTAGTTTACCATCCTAATGCTTACATTTAAGACTAAAATGACGCAGTACGTGTTTTGCTGAAACGATAATGTCATTCAACAAATGTTGGTAGTTTTGTACAGGAAGCAGAACTTTTTTCCTGGGTTTCATTGCTGATTTAATTCTTGATATTTTTTGAAGTCCGTGAACTAAAAGTTTGAAATGAAAACACTGAAATAGTAAATCATTACAGTATTTAAGTTATCTGTGCCCTCAACTTTGGCAGGTGTAAATGATTCAGTTCATATGCTCAAAATAGTCCTTCCCCAATCTGCTGAGCTGTGGTGCTGTCATTGTGCAGAACCTTGCTAAAAAACATGCTTTTAAATCACTGTACAAAATGTCATTTTTTACAACAGAATTCAGAAGTAAGACAGCTGTGGCAGTGTTGAAGGGTAAAGTGATATAACTGGCATGTTGCAAATGGTCTTTTGTTGAAAATTGGGAACGTTGCTCTTGACCATTCATCAGATGAAAACACAGGCCCATAACTTTGTCATTTTACGATTCAAATAAAATGTGAGCTTTGCAAGGTACATTGCACTTGTGCATAGAATTGCACTGCTGAGCTGTTTAAAGATTCAGAGTTATGCACATTTGCTCAAGGGCAATGTCTAATGTGGGATTATGCCTGAATATGCCTCACTCAGCTGAGCACACTTGCAAGGTCCTAGCAGCAAACGTGTGCATACACATACACAGATAATTGTCATACTGTACCTACTTTAGAATTGGGCATGATTGGACATAGAAGGCTAAGTAGGGCAGAGTCAAGATATGCATCACAGTTGTACTCTAGCCAGCTACTCCATGCAGTAACATATGTCACACACATACATACAGGCATATATCCTGCACCCTGTGACCATCACAAAATGATAAACAGAATCTTCTACATCAGGCAGCAGTCGTTTACTGTATATTCACTAACTCATTCATACTGACACTCGCAATAAGCATACGTGTACAGACACTTGCAAGTCTACTTGCATTCTGTCCCTCAGCTGCCTGTAACACTCGTGAACAGATATGCACTACTACTCAGCTGGATTAGCAGTCATTGGAGGGTTAACCTGCTTGGAATTCCCCATTGAAATGCATAGGTGCCTGGTGCTACCTATTGCAATACATTGAATGCATATTATGCACTGCTGTTCTGGGTAACTTGGGTAATGTGGCGTGTAGGTACAGTATGACATTTGGTTTGTGTTCATTTGTGTGCATGTGCCACTGTCTGTAGGTTGGTAAAATTCTGAGGTTTGAACAGTGCACTGGGCTGCTGATGGTTCTCATAGGCCCGACCCTGTAGTCTGCCATATTTAAATATGGTGCCGCTGCTCAGTAGTGAGGCGCTGCACTTTTCAGCAGTATAGGCACTATGAATCAGAACAAGCTTGGCTAGTACGCACATTGCATTACACAGGTTTGTATACTAAACAACTTGTTTATGAATCCAAGCCCAGATTACAGTGTACTTGTCTTGGGGCCTTGTCCTATGGTGTGTGGCACTGCCATTGTGGTATCCTCCCTTGTTTGGAGAGTCAGTTACTTTCCTGTATTTTCCTTATAGATGAAACTCTTCGTTGATATTGCCACATTTCATGAGGTGGGGTCCCAGTGATGACACACTGAAAATTTAGTGTTTAATAAATGACCAGCCATCTAGTTACAGTATATACTCGTCCTGTAAAGCAATGAAGCAAGAACTGAACATACATTTTCACTCTGGAGAAGAATAAAACCATTTTGTAACACACTAGTGAGATGAGAAGAGGGTGTATTGGATTTGTATTGGGGATGGAGTAAACAGTAAAAATTAAGCAAGATAAAGAGTTGTGGGAGGGGAACATTACTGTAATCAGTATAATATCAACAGTCTTCAACTTCTTCTCAGTAGTAGTGTACAGTACTTATTGAGCCTGATTCTGAAAGAATAGCTCTTAGTGTAAGTATATGGCCACTGGTGTAAGCCTCTTTATTATTAGGTGTTACACTGAAGTAAGTCGCACGGAGATAAGTCATTTACACTGAGAGCAATTCTTTTGGAGTCTGGCCTCGTGTGCTGCAGAGGAAAAAGATTTCTTGGTGGATGATCAGGATGCATAAACTAGTAAAAATGTAATCCTAACTGGAGATTTTAAATACTGAAACACTGACTGGAGTTACCTGCTTTTACAATGCCCGAAGGTTATTCAACTCTGTTAATAAAGTAATGCGGAAGAAATAGTATGAAATCTATTTAGGGTAGCAATGATTGAGGTAGGCTGCTAACAAATCTATTTCTTCTCCAGGCCAATGGTTAGACTTTCTGTAATTTAATATAGATTATAATGAGATCATTCAACTGTATCCTGAAACATTTTTGTTATTAAAAAAAAAATTGAACAGCAGTTTGATACTACTGGCTAGTTACTCACAATGAGGTTTGATCTAGAACGAATCTATGCAGAATCAACTTGTATGCATAATGAATTCCACGTGTTGTCCTCTTGTGCATTGAGCAGTAGTAACCTCAGGATATATATCTTTGGAGTACAACATTGGTCACCTTTAGGGAGATTTGGTGAAGAGAGAGAGGACGACGCACCATACCATTTAATCCTTTGTTACCCTCCTGTGATATAAATGCACTGATAATGTATCAGGGCTAGAAGCATCAGATTTTAAATCTCTGAATGGCCATTAAAAGAGCAAGGAAGGTTAATATTTTTTTTTTTTGCATCTGGGGTGATGTTTAGAAGTGCTTTGCAGACTGCATAGCTGTTCACTTCACAATGACCCAAAACACTGGCTGCAAAATTGCAGGAGGGGAGATGAAGGCACAGCCTGGGAACATGTTTGCATATTGGGATTGTGCTCAGTTACGTATACATGTGAAGTATGGTATTGATGCTTTCATAATTGGATGGCTAGAAAATTGTGGAAGACTGCTTCTATTCCCCCCGGATGACCAGTAGTACTACTGATATCATTGACAGGGACAAGCATGTCAAACCAAAGCGGTACTCTTTTTTTTTTAAAACACTAAAAAAATTATAAAAAAAAAAACATTTGACCAGAGCAAGAAATATGTTAAGCGCTTTCGTTCCATTTAATTCAGAACTTCATCAGAACAGTGACAACCAAACATCCATTTCTTTTTAAATACACATTAATTATGACGTCATAATACATTTAAAAAGACAGAACCACATTCATTAAACAGGTTGTTCAGTATTAAAAAACTTTTTGTCTGTATGTTTGAAGTGTACTGGGGTTAGGTGATACCTGCTCACCTCTAAGCTCTGTTTTGGTAATAGTATTCAAGAATTTGGGATATGGTTCCGCCCAATACAATTGTTGAGGGTAGGTTAAAACTCACTTGGGTCAGGAAGAAATGGGTAAGAGGAGGCTAGAAAAGTGAATGAGTGCTTGCGAGTGAGTGCATGCGAGTGTGTGTGGTTGGAGCCTCATACCATATATGGGAGTGCTGGATTGCTGCTGCTGCTGCAGCCCCTGTTTGCAAAAGTATTACTAGTTAAAATCTGTTCATCCATTGTTATGAGGTATGTGTTTGTGATAGAAAAGTCCCAGACTATTTTGTTATTGATTTAGAAAATATACAGTGTAAGTAATTTAACTCCTGTCCCACTTGCATAGGAGTGTACTGGAAAGCTGCTTCAGGTTTGTAACATAGGAGAGTTTTTGGTCGTGATCTTGTATCAGCTTTGTATGCAGCAGTGGTAAGTTTCCTACCACCAAAAAAAAAAAAAATCTGCATTTCTTTGTACCTTTTGTTCGTGCATTCATGTTAAACAAAACTACAGTTACACGTTCATCCAGTTAACTACCTTACAATGCAGTCTGTCCTTCAGTCACTTGAAAAGCTGGGCAGACAGGGCTGTTTTGACTGTTTATAGAAACTTAACTGTCCAGCCCAGCCCTGTCGCTGCCTGCCAAGAAATTGTTTAGTGAAGTAGAGTAAGCTAAGCTGTCAGTAACTTCACAAACAAAAGGTTGGTAAAAGTCTGAGCTCAGTTGACAGGTTTTAGAGCAGTGTTAAGAAAAACAAGACGCATTTTAGGTGCTGACTTTTTAAGTAGTCTGTACTGAACACAGTCCTGATCCCTCTTGGTATTGCAAAGTGGGGCATGTGAAATGATACACAGAGGGTAATGCTATAACCCCAAGTGCACTCCTAACACCAGTAGGCTGAAAATAAATATATGCGTGAACAAAGGAATCGTATATTCTAAATTAGAGGTAGATTAATTCTCAGTTCATTGTAACCATAATTCACAATTCATTGTAACCACTTTATATAACCATGGGTATATTTTAACATCCCAAAGAGCTTGAAACATAATTGTAGATTGCATATATACAACAATTAAGCTAATAAAACTCCTTTTGAAGGTCGTTTTAGCTGTGGCTCCAAAAGTGTTCTAATAGAGTTTTTACTGCGGTTTTATATTTTTATTCTACATTTAAATTGTTTACAACATTTTTTTGCCCATGGTTTTCCTTTAGATTGCCGCACTAACAAAATTAACAGTTTGCTGAATCTGAAATGTAGCCAGCAAAAAAGTGGCAGTATGACAAAACTGAGTGTGTAGATTTGCCTTGTGAAACAAGACACATCTGACAACAAATCTGAAATGTGGGTGAAATGCCTTGGGGTTGGAATGCAAGTACAATTAATATTGCATGGACATGGAGAATTTCTTAGATCACCAGAAAGTGTGCATCTGTCTCTCTTGAGGAGAGAAAAGGACAACCTGAGATACGAGGTGGTGAAATGTTAATACTATCTTGGATTAAAACTGTTGAAGGGAACCAGACAGTGAAGGATTCTTTTAGCAAATTGCACCATGTATTAAGTGTATTAAGAAAGCAAATAATTCCGTCTCTGAGATCTCAAGAATCTTTCCGTTTTTTTTTTTTTTTTTTTTTGGAAAGAAAGCCCTGAAGTATTTTCTTGTTTGTGGTGACTGCTCCAGACATTTCTCTATGAGTCTAGTATTGCATTTTCATATTTACACTAATCATTTCAAAACCAAGCTAAATACAAGCTTTGGAAGGTTTTCATTTTTGGATGGGATGAACAAAATGCTAACTGAATGGGAATAAATTGAGTGGTTACTACGATCTTTTACGTTTTTACAAAATATCACAAAAGATATTTACTGTGTTATTTAACTTATGAAATCGTTTGTGACTTGAACTCTAAAGCATATGAACAAGATTTCTTTGTGGTGAATAGCTTGCTTTTACACTTCAGCTACTCTTTTAGTTCTAAGAATGTAAAAAGTTGTTTGAACTGTCTGGCTGTAACTTTTTTGTCAAAAGGCTGAGGATGCAACTATTGGAAATTGAGTACAAACTTCCAGAGTTTCATTTGAGGGAATGAGTTTAAAAAAATCCATAACCAGTTTGTAGTTAACGAAATGCAGACAATAATTTTGTTAAATGAAGGTTTTTGATATATAAAAAAAAAAAAGTTTAGTGTCTGTTTTTTGTTTAGATATTTGGAATTTTTATACTCTGCTTTGATGCCCACTAGTCTCACACACACACATGACTGTGCAGTGTAACCATTCAAGTGACAGAGGCTGTAAGTCAGCAACCCCTTGTAATGTGGAACTGCACACAGGCCTTTCATGAACAATTTCCATGTCCCCTGTGGTGTTGAGTGTCGCAGCTCAGCCTTGTGACTCATAGCACTAGTCATGCATGGCACATTAATTAGTAGCATTTGTAAAGATTTTTAAATCAGAAACATTTGTAAAGAGTTGCAGACATTGTGATAGTGTTCAGGGTTCGTTTCCAGTGTAAAATAATGTGCAAGTTACATGCTAGGGTTGTAAAAGTAATATTCATTCTGCTGTCCTAAAAAACGCAACTCTTCTTTCTTCACAAGCATGCTGACATCCTACTTATATCCCCTGCGTACCCAGCAGTAGGTTCACTTCTAAATGCACGTGCACGCACACACCTATGCATGCATTCTCACTTTGCTTACTCAGGAAAAAGTAACAAATGTGTTTAAGTATGAATTAGTTGGACTCTCATTGCTGCATTAGCAGATTGCTACGGAGGATGAACACCTATACTTTGGTCTGTATCCCTCTACAGTGAGTAATGTACACTGTATGTAGTGTTCTCTGCTGCTGTTACCCAGTACCGTCATTATAGTAGTCCAAGCACAGAATGAAAGGGTTGTATAGCTAGTTTTAGAACAATGCATATAGTTGTTGTGTCTTTCGGCTTTTCCCGGTTAGGGGTCGCCACAGTGGAACTCCGGTCCGCTAATGATTGGCAGTAGATTTTTACGTGCTGAGTTGCTGGCCCTTACTCACGACCTTCAACGAAGGTACGCCCATTCACGTATGTCTCCACACAGAAGACACTCTAGCTGAGAATCGAACAGGACAACGTCTTACTGTGAGGCGACAACGCTACCGCAGCACTGCCACCGTAGTTAGAACAATGCATATAGTGTAGTATATAATTCCAAAGTTGCATCCCATACCTCTTGCAAAACACAGCCTATCAACACATTTCTTCTGGCACCAGAAATGCTACTACCTAATTAAGGACCATGACTTCCTGATTTGACATACTAGTCCTGTTTATTGCTTATCAGACACCTCCTTGCCATGCATTCCCACCACCACAGCATGTGCTGTGCATCTGCATGTCTGGCACCTGTAAATTCCATTCAAAACCGGACTTTGGTTTTGTTTTTAAATTTTGCGGGCGCTGAGCTGATGATGTCATCGTGCTAATGACATCAGGTCCCTCAGGGCTAGGAAGCAGAAGCCAGCATTTAAAGGCAGCATTTTCAGAATGCAAGAGTTCAACTTTGATTGTAGTGGCAGTAAACAAGGTGTTTTATCTCGTATGCTGGTTATATAGGCGGTGGGGAGTTCCATGCATAAACTTAGTAGTACATCAACTGATACTTTTGTACCGCTCTTCGTTACTTTTTTCAAACACTCTGATGTAGTTGTTTACATTACGCAAATAAGTTTCTAACAGCTTAATAAGAACTTAATTTAGATAGTTTTTACATTTTAGTATAACATCTTTTGTTTTAAAGAATTAATGATTTAGTATTGTTATCATGGGCAGCAGTTCCACTTTGGATAGTGTTTAACTTCAAACTGGAAGGCACAGTAGAAGCCAGCATCGGGAAAGCAGCTTTAGCAATGAAGGTAGTGAAGGGTACTTTATTGACTTCTTATTTATCATTTTTTCATCAAGCTAAATCAACACTCTTATTATTTGAAGTAGCAGCAACAACACTTAATTGCTGGGTGTTCTGCTTGGTCTGAATGACAAAACCTTTGCTCTTTGATTTGTTGTCTATATGGCTGTAGTAAATAGAAAGCCATGAAACTCTGACTAATGTTATTAGCTGTAGCCTGTATCATCAGCATTGGGAGTTTTCAGACAGTGGTACTGTGAGGGCCTGGCCTGCTGAGACTAAAAGTGATGAGGGTGGGATGAATCAACACAAAATGATGTGGTCTGTTGCAGGAATGTTTACCTCAGTCATGCAGACAACCAGATATTCATATCTCTCAGCTCTTCCTGATTTGAAAGGACTTCCCTGATTTTGTGTTATATGTGAGGTAGTTTTTAGTAAGGCTTTTGGCTTCTGGTAAATCCTTCAAGCTTGCAGTCACTAAATGGTGACTGATGCTTGAGCTTTCTTCTTTGCAACCTACAGAAAATGTACCCAGGAATATTTAAACTCCCTCACTAATTTTGTGCCTTTGAACCTGATTCTTGCATCTGGGGGTTCACAGTTATATGAATGCATTACTGTGCTGACCTTATTTTTAAGTGTTGAGTGGTTTGCTTGCAACCAAGATGGACCCAAAGAAGCAATATTGCTGGAAATGTCTGTAGTGAACAGTGACTAACTGTCGTCTGATGTTTGCTCATTATTGTGGCTTTGCATAACCAGTGCAATTTGTGTGAAGCAATTTGAAAATCTTTAATGTTTGGTTAGTGTTTCTGTGGAACTTAATTGAAATGAATTGAATGGCTATCTTTTTTAATCTCACAACCAAGCATCTGTAGTGTACACAGAACTTTCTGTAACTGCTGGGTGGGAGTGTGTGTGTGTGTGTGTGTGTGTGTGTGTGTGTGTGTGTGTGTGTGTGTCTTGCCACAGAGCTTATCCTTGTTTCTACTTTCACTATTGTTCAGTAAAAGTCTATCATTGTCACAGTTTAAGTGCTTGAAACTTTAGTAGGTAGAGGGTCAGCTACAAGACTGCTGACCACATGTTTATTTGATGTACTGAGCAAGATGGTTCAGTCCAAAAGCATATGCGAGTTAAGGTAAGACTCAGTGGTATTTCAAAGGAGAGCAATGGGGTCTGTAATAATATAACAGAGATGACTTCTTGCTCAATTCAGTTTTTGCTTCAGTGGAATGATGGCTAATTTATATAATTGTATATACTTTGGGATTGGCAAGAAGTAAACATCTAAAAACATAGAATGGCAATGAATCAGTGTCACACACACTTCCCATTAAAAATGAAGCACAAAACCTGTCAGAATTTGATTCAAAATGGTACAAATGATAAATACTACTGAAAGATGTTCGAAGAATGGGTGAAATTCAATATACAATATTACACTTCATTTTTCAAAAGCTGCAAGACCAATTCTGTCATTATGTATTGTTTTATACTAAACATGTATTTTCAGACCATGCTATACATTTTCAGGTCTGTTATTGATGTAAGATATGATTGTTGTTAATACTGTCATTTCTTAGAACATTTTAAAATGTTATCATCCCAAACTTGGGAAAACAATGTGCAATGCTGTTTAGATGAATGTGAGATTTAAAGACAGAGTAGTTTTAATGCTAAGTCTGTTTTTATTGTAAGACTGTATTGCTTTGTTTGGCATATGTGTATCAGTAGTTTGTGCTATAAAATTTGAAATAAATATTTTAAATTAAATCCAAATATCTGTAATAACTGTAGAATAAAGCACAAGACAGTATGCAGAGTGAGAGTTTCTAACTGTGTTTATCAGGCATCCAGAACAGAAAAGAGAGGTCACAAAATGGGTGGGGCATGGGTGGGAGAAAGCTGGCAACCCTAGGCACCTGCCTTACATAATTAAGGAGCTATTAAGCTGTTTCCTATGGTCCAGTGGTGCGAGGTTTGATACCCTCAGTCTCCAGTGCCCAACTGTGCGACTTTCCTCAAGTCACTTAACCAGACACATCCGTGAGTGAAGAAGGTCCAGGGAGGTTAGTGTTCTACCCTGGAAAACAAACACTCCCACAGGGGCATAGGAACACAAGGCCAGGGATATTCTGTATTGTTATAGTTTATTGTCTGAGCAACTAGTAGAGGGTTAAATGAATTATGTGAGCCAAAGCAGCAGTTGTACTCTAAAATTGGTCCTTTAATTGTAAGTTGTGCGATATGCTACTACTCAGACTTGTGTGGAGTATGGTATGTGGTAGAAGCATTTTGGAGTTGTAAAAACAAGAAGTATTGGAATTCTGAGTGAAGAAATGAATGAGGCAATAGAATGATAGCATGGAGTTTGTGTTGAGAAATGCAAGTGCATAAAGTAGACAACCATAGACAAGATTTGGGCTGCACAAACTAGCAGTGAAGTAACTCTGGACCACTTGTAACAAGCTTCCCAAGCATAAGCATCCTTGAACTTTCAACACCCGGTAACAAAAGGTGACTTTGAGAGTGTGTCAAAGGCATAAGAGAGTTCTGTAGACTTGAATAAAGCCGCAATTTCCAGTGTTTTAATTCAAGTACAGTAAAATAAGAAAAGGTGAGTTGAATCTCCCTAAATGTCTGGCAGGGAACCATATGTTGGCATCTCTTTGAATTGAGACTAATTGCCGGTCTCCAGAGCAAAGCAGAAAATTCAAATAAAGAATGGGAAAGCTGGCAATTTATCTGCATCAAAAGCTTCTCTAATTTCAGTCATTCTAAGGAGTGTTGCACTGGTAGCAGTCACACACCTCAACCTGTTAGGACAAGAAAACTGGACAAAGCCAAAAATAATTGGGGGGCAAAGGTCCAAAAAATAGGAATAAAATGTAAATATTGCTGTTATAAACTCAAAGTTGCTATAATAAAATGTGTTGTGTTAGCACTGATTTTTCTGAAAGATACCAAGTCTGAAACTCAAATGTTAGTCATTATTTGGTGACGTCAATTCTAAATGATTTGTCAGAAAACCACAAATCCTTATGAGGAATGGACCAAAAATATGAGGCAAAAATGTGGATGTTCTGTGAAAATCTGGACAGTTGAGAGGTATGGAGCAGTCACTCTGAAAATGCTTTAAAAGCGTGATGTGCACTTTTCAAAATAACTGGCGTTGGAAAAGATAACTTGGTGTGAATTTCTTTCTCAGAATGATTGTGCCATTGGGTATCTTTGGCCCCAAATTGAAAAATCCATCCTATGCACAATGCTAAGATACTTGTGAAAGTTTAGATCTGTGCCACAAACAACATGCAACTTAATTCATTTCTTTTTTCAGTTTTGCTATGCAGCTGTGTGGGGCTAAATATACCCACTTCTTTGGCTCAGAGAGTGGAATGTCTGACTGTGACCCAGACAGTCCATACTCCGTGGCACAGCCACTGGAGGGATGGATGGGGGGAATGGGAGTAAGCAGCATCAGCAGTTGAGCCACCCATTCTGGGGGGAAGGGAGACTGCTTTTGCTTACTGATTAGATGTCATCTAGGGGGAGCGCTAGCCACTTCGGTCATACAGCACTTGCCTGCTGAGCACACAGTGCCTTACAGTACTTTGCACTTAACAGACTGTGAGAATTGTGTGTGTGTGTCCGTGCAAAGGCACACCCCCCCCTTCCCCAGGCAGCTGTAGGGGACATTAAGGGAGCTGTTGGAAGGATAAGGTGGTCCACTTGGAATACTGACTGGCCTTCTCCCTGCCCACCCAACCCTTGCCTTTCTGAAGGGACCAGGTTGGTGAGCTGAACCTGAGGAGCAGTTGTGCTTTATGGCTGTCACTTCAGGGAGTTGATGGGCCCATCCTGTGCTTTGAGTGAGACTGCTGATGTGATCAACAGATGGCAACAGCTGAGGCACAGGAGCTTCACCAGGCCAGGGGCCCACTGTGAGCTGGATTGGCGTACTTGGTGAGCTTGCTGCAGTGGGCAAGTCCTAGTCTCTCAGGAGGTATGAATGGGCCAACTGGCTGGAAGTGGTGGAGCCACTGAATTGGTCAAGTGGATGAAAAAGGGAAAAAGATTGAGCCCTACCATAAACTATTTAGTAAGGTTTGTTCCCTTGCAATAAGTGATTTGCTGCTGTTAGTAAATTAGGACTACAAGGAGTTGTTGGAAATGGTGAAAGTAATTTCAGATAGTTTCAAAAAGTGCCATGTTGTAGCTACCAACGTTATGCTTCGTGTTGTATTACATTAAGTAAGCATGATTCCTAGATATTTTACAGTAAAAATTCTGCATTTTTCATTGTGTTTAGAGCTCCAAGCATACCTTTCAATTGTCTAGATTTTTGCAAAATGACCAGGTCTATTCTTCAGTCCCTAGCGATTTGCCAGAAAACCAAGCATTTTATGAAGTCTCAAAATAATGATAGTCCTCTGAGATTTGGACTTCATATCCTTCAGAAAATGCATACTGATGAAAAATTTATTTTGGCAACTTTCTAAGTTTATAAGAGCAATATTTCAAATCTGTCCATGTTTTGGCCCCTATTATTTTTGGCTCTGTCCAGATTTCTTGCTCTAACAGGTTGAGAGGTATGCTCCAAAACTTACTTGCAAGGTCAAATAATTAGTTTAGTAGCTTGGCAGTGTAAAATGTTTTTGAGACGCGCTCTCTCTTTTTAACTCTTGACGTTAGAGTTTGACACTCATCCCCACTTCACCCTGTTTAATAGAAGGAGTTTACATCTTTAAAAGGGTAGTTTGTGGTAGCTGACCCAGTCATCCTGAAACTGTTAGTGACGAGCATGTGGTGACAGAAATGATGCTCTCCATTTCAGAGTATGTAAACGTTTTTGGTGAATGACCAATTTTTGATGATCTTGGCAAGTGTACCGTCATAATTTCAGACCACTGAAGCACATTCTGTACTAAGATAATCCTGTTTAAATTTAATTTCTCATGACCTTAACGTTTATACAGGTAAAGTAAGTTTATGGATATCTGTTTCAGGTGTTATTCATAGTACTGAAAAACAAAGTGTAGATTATTGTTTTTATTTTGTATTGTCTAGTTGCTTCTAGTTTTGCTTTCATTTATTTATTGGTGTGTCGCTTCTCCCTTGTATTGGACTTTGATACCTCCATGGTTGTACTTGGGAATCTCGACCTAGAAGAGCTCTGGCTGCAGGTACTTAAAGGACTAATGCCACTAGTATTAAGAGCACTTGAACTTTCCCGTAATTCTTGCCCTGTCCCTTTACTTCCCTATAATGCTTTGCCGGTCAGCCCTTTCCTACAAAGAAGAAGCTTCAATACATTTGATAGCCTGCATTAATTTACTGAGAATTTTGAGGTTAAAAAAGAACCTTTAAATTATTTGTTTGTATTTTGTACTGTTGTCACAAACCATTGTTTGTTGTATTCTTCCTTTTTCATAAATCCATACTTGTGATTTCAGTACTTAATGTTGCATTTTATATTGGACTAAATGTCAGCCCTGATGGCTTCATTAAGTAAATGTCCTTGCATCAAGCGTATACCTCTAAGTATCTTGTTTAGAATTCTCTCATGATACTAGAAGGTGTGTAGTCTGCAGGAAGTTCAACAATGCTGTCAAAATGTGCCATAGGAAGGATTTGAAAGACATTAATATCTGAGAGACTTCAGTGCCACAGAGCCAATCCAAGCATTGCCTTCTACCTCTTGAAATATTAGATTGCCTTGATTGACCAAGACAAAACAAATAAGAGCAGTGCAGAAGCCAGAAAATTGAAACGTGGGCTTGACCTTTTTGAGGGTAAATTTACTGAAATGCAGGAACGTGAGAAAAAAACTGTTGTGGATTTCCATTCCAAATTCACCAGCTTGATTGTGGCTTACACTCCAACCTTGCCCCAGGAATCTCTGTGTACTACTCAGCCAGAATTTGTTTTCTCTCACTTCTTTCTACTTCACTACTTTTATGTGAGCACTGCAGGCACCTGTTTATACCATATCTTCAGTGCCACTCGGGCATACACCCACCTCACCTTTGTAGGTCACTGCCATCAAATACCTGGAAAAGCAAACCATGCAAGAGTATTAAACTTTAGCTATTTCCAGGCAGGTATCCTGTGTTTTTATTGTTTTAGGTTAATTGTCAACCCTGTTGACACCCCCCCCAATGTATGTCCAATTATCGGATACAAGTCCCCCTGTCATTGATGAGGAGGACTCCAGCCCTGAGGCACTAGTCTTGCTGATTACAGTACTACATGCCCATTCTTAACCATTATGTAAGCGACTTCTTACATACTTCTGTCTTAAAAGGAGAAGAAATTCTTCTTCCAGGGTCTACCTTCCATTCAGCCTGCTTAACACTTTCTCATTCCTGGAAGTCTTTTTTTTTCCTTCTTCCTCAACCTGTGCTCACCCAGATAAATTGTTCTCAACACAGGCAGTTCCTGTCCCCCTTCTGAGGATCAGCCAGACTGTATTTCACCTAAATGGGAAGGTGATGTCTTGAGGGTCTGATAACTTTTGCCATTAGAAATCAAAAGAAAAACAGTTCTAAAATCAAGCTGATATATATTAGGCCATGAAAATGTGACCAAATTTTGAAGGAATGGGTTGAAGAAATGTGCCTCTCTCCATCCCCTCAGGATGAGTTCACATGCACGGAAGTATTAATGTAGGATTTTAGGTGATAACTGATCCAGTGATGCCATTCCTTCCTCTGAACGAGTACTTCATCAGACCTCCATGGGTCATGAAATAATTTTTGTGGGTGGCTCCGTCCATAGTTGATTCCTTTCAAGATGTTGCACAGCAAACATGATGCCATTTGACCTGATTGTTAAGGGCATGGATTGTATTATCCATCACCTAGGGAGAGGTCTGTCTGGGCAGAAAATTTCCCAACTGAAAATGGTAACATCTGCAGTAGTTCTGCAAATGAATCCTACTTCATCCGATGACCAGATTTATGAACTGACTGAAAAAAAATGAATTGTTGCATACTTCACCTGGTTTGTTGGGATGTTAAACTATATAATTCAGATGTTCCACTTCCAGAGTCATCTTTTAGATAAGGTGACTGAGTCTGCTGAGGAAATGCTTGATGGTGAGTTCAAAGAAAAGCTCAAAACTCTTCTCCATCTTAAGTTGACATGTTGATACACTTGTTAACTTTAAGGTGGTGGTCTCTTTTTTTGTTTGGGTGGCAAGTTCTTACATTGCCTTACTTTCGTACTCTTGGCCCCGTCTTACCTCCTTAGCAAAAGACTTCAAACCATTCTTTATGGACTGCCCTTTCAGCTTTGCATAACTTTTTGAACCAGATATAGTTGATTACTTTGAATCTGTGAAGCAAAAGGATTAAACTTTGTGCTGCGGGACATAAAATGTTATCCACATAGTTAAAGTGGAAAACAATATTAAAGGTTGCAGGAACTTTTGTATGCAGACAGACAAGTCAAAGTCAAAAATCTGTTTTAACTGAAGTTAGAAGTAAAAACGAATATTGCAGGTTTATTCTTTAATGATGAACAATTTCCTATTCATTTTTTAGAAAGCTGCTATGACTATATGTTGTTGTGTCTTTCGGCTTTTCCCGGTTAGGGGTCGCCACAGCAGAACTCCGGTCCGCTAATGGATTGGCATGATGTGAAAGATTGTGTACTAAGGCACCCCACATTTTTTTTTTTTTTCGCTGCAGTTTAGTACTGCAGTCTTAGTAAATTGCTTTCACTGACGCCAATTTTTTTTCCTTTGTTATGTAGGCTATTAATTTTCCTTTAACAGTTTTGTGGCCTACTGAGGGAGCTGTATAGATGTTTTATTTTCCTTTGCTCTACAGACGGGCATGCATCTGATATGTTTGCCAATGATTAGAAAAAAAGTACTGCAACAACAATTGAAGACAGGAGCAGGAGGCCACGGGTTTGTTTCCAATGTATTTGTTTGGATTTAGCAGTCAGAAGGAAGTACTTCGTTATTGAACTGTCTCTCTCTGTAATCTGACTACTCCCAGCTTAAAAATAAAACACTGATCACCCTAGGTTACACATCCATGTTAAATAATTATCCCTGGGTTCAGTGGTTTTCTTACAGACGAGGCAGGGGCTAGGCTGTGTAAGTTTCTTTTCTTTTATAGGGCCCAGAGGAACAGGGGCTGTGTTTCAGTACTAGTCTGGTTTGGGATGCCTTTTTAAACTCAAGCTGGGTTTCAGGTTTCTCTTTGAAAATGATAGCTCATTTGAGTGATTGACTGGAAGTTTTGGTCTGTAACTTCCTGAGTGTGTGTTTCAGTGGTGCTGGGATGTTGTTGCAAAGCCAAGTGAATCATAAATCAAAATCTCAAATCTGGTTACTTATGCCTCAGGAGGAACAGGTGTTAGTTTTCTTTGTACTTTTACTGGATTGGTATAGTTGATTTAGGCAAACTGATTTTGAAGAGAGCTAGAAAGTGTCTGTGTGTCTGTGTGTGTGTGTGTGTGTGTGTGTGTGTCTGTGTGTGTGTGTGTGTGTGTGTGTGTGTGTGTGTGTGTGTGTGTGTGTGTGTGTGTGTGTGTGTGTGTGGAGTTAGAGCCTCACACCATATATTGGAAGGGGTAGTTTGCAGTTGCTGCTATAGCCCCTGCTACCAGTGCAGCATCAATTGCATGTTGGTTAAGGAAACTGATATAACAGAATCGTGCTGTGCGCGTTTTGCAGATTTTCCTCTGTTCCATGGTCCACTCCCCCGTTTTTATCCTTTTACCCCTGTGCTTGCTGAGCATTGACCCTACTTCATTCAGATGTCATTCTGTTTGTTGCTCTGTACTCTGTCTGACCACGCAAGAGGCAAGACCTGTCTTGAATGGGTTATTCCAGCAAGCTATGAGGATATTTTGTGTTGCCCATTCATGCCCCACCATTTGCAACTTTGTCGCCTGGCCTAAGTTGCACTTGCTCCCCCCAAACAGGGCCCAAGTCTGTTCCTAAGTCTGGGAAGTACATGGCAGCTGACCTGGCTGTTAACTGTTGCTAAACTGCACTGAGGCCTTTAGTGTTGAACACAAACTCTGATAACCTGATTAGTCTTCCACTGAACCATGTATGATTACTGGCCACCATCTTGAAGGCTGCTTAAGGGGCAGCTCACAGGCAGTCATTGTGGGATAACACTTATCCTGCTGCTTTTAGCATGGTGTTCTTGGTGGAATGTATTGCATGGGTTGATGCTGAGGTTCATCCTCAGGATCGCCTTAGCTGTATGAATCCTCCTTTATGGAATGTAGCTGAAAAGGAATGTCCACTTTTCTTATAGAGCTTTGAAAAGTTTCTCTTCCACCTCAGGTGCACTAGTATAGCTTAGAGCTAAAAGGAGGTGTCCCTTACTCCATTTTCAGTTTATCTCCTGAGGTAGTTGATTTTAAATTTTTATCCATTGGTGACTTTCAGAGGACAGCAAGTGTCCAGTTTGGGAGCCCTTTCTTCTTTTGTTAATTTTCTTTTTATTAGAGTCATTTTGTCTGGATTGTTTCCATTTCGAAATGTGAAGCTGTTGTGCCCATAACATCCTTGGAGTGACGCCAGCTAACAGGTTTACATGCAGAAGGAAAATTCCACCAAAGAATTTTCATTCATAGTCTTTGTGTTGTTCACCTTAGCAAAAAAAAAAAAAAGTGTAATTTTCTTAACAGTGTGCAGCTTTCAAAAAAGAAAATTCTCCATCAGTGTAGAAATGTAAAAGCCTACTTGGATTATAAAAAAAAATTGAGATCTTACTGCAGGTGTTTCTCAAAACTTACTCTGAGTTGTTAGTTGCTGTTTTAATGTCGTCTCTAGCAGTGACCAAGCAGTGCAGAAGTAGTAAAGGTGTCCAGATGCCTCAGGGGTAACAGCCAAAGTAGGTGCATGCAGAACTAGTTCAGTTTTTTTTACTCTATTAATGTTGAGGTACAACAAACTACACCCATGTACTGCCCTTGTCAGAATGTTAATGAAAGTATTTCACTGAAATGCCAAGATCTTGTATGGAGAAACTCTGGCTGCAGGACTGTATAGGACTTGGCCACTGATGCTAAGACCATTTGGCACACCAGACTTTTCCAGGCTGGGCTGCCAACCTTGCCACTTACTGCCATAATGTAATGCCAACTAAAAGGAAATGATTTCTCAGCCTGTTCTACTGACTTCTCACTCTGATTTCCAATTTTCTTTTCCTAGGCTAGGGAATTATCCTCTCCTTACTGCTCTAGCAGGCAACACTTTTAAATACAGAGGTTTTCCGGAGTCTTCTGACTGGGTCAATCCAGAATGCCCAGGAAAAGTACCCAAAGGGCTAAGCATGTGGAATTGCATTGGAAATGCTACCAGGTTTCTAATGCAGTCTCAGGGTACAGAGGGATAAAAACCTTTACTTTGGCTAGCTGACCTATGTTTAATGGCCTTTGGCACTGGAGGGGCTTCAGGTGAGAATGGGAGTAAACTGCTGCTGTTGCCTCACCAGCCTAGGCTCACTGCAGAATGCATTATACAAATGTGGCCAGCTCTATGTTGTGTAAGTGAGGAGCCACTTAGTTGGGAGGTTGTGCACGTACGGAAACATGCATATACCTCTCCGAGGGCAGTGGTCATGGAGCTGGCAAAGCTGCTGCAAGGTGGTGGTAGTTAGGACACCCTCCCCAGTAGCAGTGTGGTGCTGCATCCACATCCTATGTTTAACCACCTGCCCTAGACTGGGGTTAAGTGAGCTTGATGGAGGCTGATCCAGTAGACAAGGTGAAAGAGAACAGCTGCTGGTAGCGAACTGGGAAGTAAAATGAAATGTTAGCTTTCTGAGAGTACTAAGACGAAAGGAGTGATGTGTTACCCCATCTCCCTTGGATGAATCCAGGTCCGAAAAAACAATTGATTCAAGAGGCAGTGATGCACCCTGATGCTGTGTAATTCCTGAAGAGGAGATGCTGTATAGCCTGTCAAATGGTGGAGCAATTGTCCAGTATGGTGCCACCAGTTATGATCATTGTTCAGGTTGTTGTCCAGTAGGTGGGGAAACCAGCTGATACTGTACCTTTGATTCACATGCAAGTGGACCAGATATTCTGTCCACATGTAGATTAATTGAAATGGATGAAGATGCCCATGCCGGAACATTACAAATTTTGATGTAGTTATAACTAATATCACATCTCTGTCTCCATCTGTCAACTTTCAACAGAGAGATCTAGACAGACAGATTTAGCATTTGCATCTTCCACTTTGTCTATGTGGGCACTCAACTACCTGCCAGTTACTATATGGTCAGCTGACTTACTGTATTAAAGATGGGGGCAATGAGAGAGAGACAACAAAGCTCAGGGTTCCATGGCCTTTACATCTGGATATCTGGCGGTTTGTATGTCATGTGGTGCAGCAGGTCAATTACTAAGGCAGCGCAGTCACTCCTGGCTTTTCCTGATCTCATTCACTTAGGACATTTAGGCATCCTTTTTGGATTTTGTGTTCATAGGGCTTGTACTTTTTGTCACAGAAATTAACCTCTCGCTCAAAGTCACCAAAGAGGAAAGGGCAAATCCTTTCAGTGGCAGGTGTGAGAGGTCGCATTTCAGAGTTATATTTTTTCAAACGCAGAGCAGGCAGGGTGAGCTGTTTGGTTCCACCTAGACCTACAGCCCTAGCTGTCTGTTACTTGCACACGGTTATAAATAGAACGTGCTGGAGGGACAGATTCATCACCCAGAGACTCCCTATGCTGTGGAACAAAATCCCGGTACATGTGAGGCAGAGCACCTCTCTGGCCTTGTTCAAGAGGAATCTTGACCAATGGATGGGAGATTGCAGATATACCCCAGGGATTACTTCAGTGTCACTGCTTGACAGAGGCACAGCAAAATGATAGGCATAGTTTTTATTCAAACTAAAGGGGTGGCGAAAGCCACATAACTATGGGCTAGGTTTATAAATGCCCTTGGGCAGATAGCCTAGTATGAACCTATGAACCTAAAACAGCAACCATCATCTGCCAGTTTCCCACATGGGCATCAGTGCAAAAGCCAGAGTCCTTTGCATTTTCTTATTCTTAATATTATTATTATTTCTTATGGTGCAAGACTAAGATAGGCCCACAACAAGATGGTATTGTGCACCCTACGTCTGGAAGATAGCAGTCTTGTTAGGGGAATGAAAGTCGGAAAAGACTTTCAGTTTAGCAGACATCAAGCTGTATGTGTAGGGTCAATTCTGTATGCCAAAACCGCCCAAATGTCAAATGTAAAACACTGACAAAATAAGTTTAGTCATACACAATAATGGGGAAAAAACGTAAACAGTAATACTGAGAGGAAAACTATTTCCTATGTCAATATTAAAACTAAATATCCTCGTAACACTAGACTCAAATTTGTCTGAATAGTGGCAATGTTACATGAATGTTTTAATGGTGATAAAGTGTAGGGTTTGGGTTGGAGGAAGGGGCAGCTTTAAGGTTAGGGTTAGCAACCATTACTAAAGAGGACAGGGATAGATGCATATTCCACATGATCTAGAAAAGGCTTCTACATAATTTGATAGAAAAGTAGTAACTCAGTTGAATTTGTGTCCCAAGTGCTGCAGAGAATAAAAAAACACACAGTGGAACACCAATGTGATTTCTATTGGACCAACATAGGTTTTGAAATTACTAGCTTTTGGGCTAACAGTTCATCAGATGTTATTAGACACTGTAAGAGATAGTTGGTAGTACAATGGTTTAACTACTTTTTGCCTTTCTGTTTTACTTATTTTACTGTAAGTAAAATCTGATATTTGCCTTGTAGAAATTGAGAGCTGTCAGTTTTGAAAGCCCCACTGATGTTTACCAAGAAAAAAAATAAAGTCTTGTTCGTTTTTATTATTGTCTCAGCATGCCTAAAAAAATGCACACTTTGCTTTACATACTGGCCTCATTTACTGCTACTTGCTCAAGATGTGTGTTTTTGGAAGACTGACTTTCTGTTGTGTTTTAACAAGGACACCAAGATAAGGAAGTGGAGCATGTTTGCTTCATCTGTTTGATGGTAAACATAAACAGTATGGGGGCACTGCTTTGCTGGCTTCTATTTTGGTAGACTGTTGCACATTAGAACTAATTGGCATTTAAAAAAATAAATGATGGTTTAGAAGAGGAGAAACATATTTTGCAATAAATCTTTCTTATTTGGGAGTGTAATTATCAGCTTGATGCCACATGTTCTGATTTTTTTTCTGAACTTTATAACATGATTTAGTTGCAAGACTTTACAGTGTAATTTTGAGAAGCCCCATGACTTGTAAATAAAAACAAATGGGGATTGCAATAGTTTTAATGGAAGTTGGCATGAAGTGCCCTAGAGATCATTCATGTTATAAAAGTTCCAATGCAGTATGTGTTGGAGCATTTTGAGGAGGATACTTTTTTTCAGTGCAACTATCACAGTGAGATCAGATGACTTGTTTCAAGGTCATATAGTTATAGGGGTGGCTGTGTGTGGGGGGGGGGTCAGACGGTTTGGATAGTGATAGTTCAAGGTTATGAAGTTTTCATACACAATATAGTTGTGTTCCAATACCATACAGCTCTGAAGCCTTAGATTGATATTGAGGGTGGGCAGGTAAATGTGTTGAGGATAGAATACATTCTTTCTCTACCTGTTTTATCCACTTTATGGTGTCAGTGACACAGTGTGCAAAAAGCAGAGAGAAGTCAGTCCCAGGTAGAATACTTGGGGCATGCACACATCTGTGAGCAGTCAAGTGGATTGTCAGCTCACCTATCATGTGTGTTTGGATTATGGACACACATGACATGCAAGGTCATTAGGAATTCTGGACATCTGTGCATTTGCAGATCTCATAGAAGCAGGTGTTTGCATAGATATTTTCCACTGTATATTCTTGGTGTTAACTGTATAGTCAAACTATTTTTTTCGCTAATAACTTTATCAGGGGTAGCCCCTGCCTAGACTTTAAAGTTGTTTGAAGTGGGGAAAGTTCAGCTCCTTTAGAAATAGTGTTATGGGAAACAAGTCTATGTTCGGCTATTGAATTAAAATTTCAGCAAATGACTTATCAGATGTTTAACACCTAACTTGAAATTTACCAAAGAAGCTCTTCTTTGAAAATGTCATCGAATGGCCATAATTGGCCAACAACCAGGATGTACTGCAATGTGTAAGGTAAGGTAAACAAACCCTTTTTATAAATTTGCTGTATTCCCCACTATAGTGCAGTGTCAGAGTTTGCGTATATAGTTAAGGGGTTGTGGAAGCACAGCCCCTCACTTTGGTTGACATGGTGTTTTTATGAAGGCTGTTCACGATGTTGGTCAACTATGGCCATTGGATGGTATTTTCAAAGATAAGCTTGTTCGATAATTTCCACGTCCGATGTTTTAACATTTGATGTTCAGCATTTGCTGATTAGCAATTTGCTAAAGTTTTATTTTGATGGTGGAATGTAGAAGCATGGGAAACTGCTTTATATTCTGAAAGTTTATAATATTTAAAAATACTGTTTTATATAAACAGTATTGTTAGTGTTTAATTACATTAGCATTATAATGAATGGTTTAATATCAAAAAAGTTAATTGTCTCACTGTTGTGCAGGTGAGCATCAGTTACCATACCATTATAAAATGTTTTATTTCATTGTAGTCCTAGCACAGTCCAAACAATGGTTGATGAGCAGACTTCGCACGGCTGAGTATACTTCACACAAAAGGCTCCTCAGCATGACTCATAAATAACTTGGCCCACAACTCGGAATTTTTGAACATCCGAGAAATATACATTGTAACAGGGAAAGCAAAACACTACGTAAATATACTCTTAAACATCCAGGAGCTACATTTATGTTTATTGGAATTGTTAGAGTGACATGTGGCAGCATAAATAAGATTGCATTAAAAAGGTTTCTCATGAGGATTCTAAGGACTGAAAAGTTTCATTGTTAAAAAATGTATATATTTCTGCGTACTGTAGTTTTCATTTTGACATTGGTATCCAGTGAAGCGTCTAATTTTGGGGATATGTAGCTTAAAGTGCTCATGGACTAGCTTCAGTGATGATCATGCCATGTGGTATGCAGGCATGCTAGAGACATTGGTTGGAGTAGAGCCCTGTAGGTGGTTACACTACATGTGTTATCTCTGCTTAAAGCCACGTGACGTATCCACCACCACTAAACCGCATTACTGTCCATCCCCCTTCATTCGGTCACTGAAGGCACTTGAGTTCCTTTTTGAGTGATATTTGCTTTGGCAGCAATGTGAATGCCTTCAGGCTGATGACTGTTTTTGGTGCATTTCCTGTTGGCTTAGCCAGCACATTGTGAAGCATGTGAATTTTGCATCAGATCAGATACCCATAATGCTTGAATCCACCATTTAAGAAGCAGATTTTCTTCTGGCTTTGTTAGGGGGGATAAGTAAGGAGAGGGTAGAATTCCAAACTCTCCTGTGAAACAAATGTAAAACTGCTTTTTGGAGGCTCTTAATCTTCTGTGAGCCTCCTTTGTCTTGAATGCATTCAATGATCCACTGTCATAAGTTCTGACTTATTTCTAACGTTAAGGTACCATTGTTTATTATGGGCTCTTGTATGACACACTGACTGCTGGGAACATTTACTCTTTATTTTGATTACATGAATTTTAAGGAATGGGGTGTACTTGTTAGTATGTTACAGCAGTGTACTGAACTCTAAAAGAACCTTGGAATATCATGGTTGGGGCACCCATTCTAAACATTCTAAAAGGGCTGGGTTTGTGCATTAAGTGACTTCAATGTCAGTTCATATAACGCCAGAATTAAGTTTTTCAAATGGTGTTTACCTGGGACAAACACACTTATTTCTAGGAAAGTATTTTTTTAAATCAATATTTCTGGTATGGAGCCCTTCCACAAGCTTCTATCATATAGTTATACCGGTCTACTGCCCTTCCAGTAATTTCCCCCTTACTGGAGACTAATGGTTGTAGGGATGAATGAGTGTGTGGGCCATCGCTCATTAGCAGCTTTGTGCGTGTTTGCCTGTTACTGCTTTACTCAGGCATGCTTATTTCTAGTGATGACAGTGACTGCATGCACACTCGCCCTTCCCTCCCCCAAGTTGTCTGTGAGTGCCTTGGTTACTCTTGGTTGTAGGTTAGCCATAAACATTGCATTTATCTGTAGCACCGTCTTATGATTCCTTAGTCATAAAGCTTGTCCCTAGTTTTGACCCTCCACTACCCACAAAGATTTGTAAAAATCTGTTATCTGGTGTGTCACTAATACAGAAGCCACCTTGTTTAGATTTAGTTGCCTGAAGTTGTCATGGTGTTGCATTTGTGAATGATGCACTTTCATCTTGGTTCAGTGTGTATGTTTTATGAGAGCATTGCTAAAGATGTAAAGGTAATGTGTCACACTTTACTTAACCAAGGTATGACTTAATGGGGAAGACATTAATGAAACTAGAGAACTTGAGATGGTCAGAATGGTGGTCTACGGTATTAGTTAGAAGAATATCTATTGAAAATTACAGAAGACAATGAAAAGATTAATCAAAAAGTGCTAATTGCTAAGTTTGCAAAGCAAGTTGGCAGTGTGCAAAAGGCTACAGGCACACTGAAATGCTTAGTTTAATTCTTATGTTGGAAGGAGGTGTGTCCTACTTCATGACGGACTGTTTTTGAACAGCTGTTAAGTTCTGATGGAACGTTGCATGCATTTTGAAAGTAAGAGACGGTTGCACCTTTGGATGGAAAGGCTTATGGCCTTTTAATCTGTCAGAACAAATTGCCTTATGACTGTCCCTGGCATTCCTGAATTTCATCATAGCTTTTAATGCTTCTTTCTCTTAAGGACTGTTTTTAGACCTCCACCACCCTTGCTATCTCTCTCTGCTGAAGAGAATACATTATTGGATGGTGACAGACAACTCCGGAACTTAAGAATGAACCCTGTTACTAGAGATCGCGGGAACTTGACTTGTATATAGTGAAGTAAATGGAGAGAACATTTGATCTTCTTATAACCCTGTTGGTCAAAATATATTGCATCTGTAGTAAATCTTAAAGAAATCCCTCAGTGGAGATACACAAATTCAAATATAAATAAATGTTTACAGATTAGTGCTCTGACCCTTTTTTCAGACTCTGCCCAGGAGTAAAACACCTCATAGCCTTAATCCTGTGTGCTAAACTGCCAGACGACAAAAGCAATGTAACATTTTATAAATAAACATTACAACCCCATATTTTTCATAGTTGCAGTAGTACAGGAGTTATTCATTTTTTCACTGAGCTTTGTGACAGTACAGCTTTTACACATGGCTATTGTGAAAGCACACAGCCAAAGCTATGTCTTATTGAAGTGTCATACAAGGGGACAAGGTTAAAT
>NC_056739.1:1917402443-1917407443 GCF_019279795.1 Protopterus annectens
TGTGTATTCCTTGTTTGGGGCCTGAGCACGACGTTGTTGGGTGTCGCTTTTGTGCTAGGTTCAATAAACGCACTATTAAGCGAAGGTTAGATTGTGCTAGGCTGGTCTTTGGTAAGCGGTGCAATTATAATATGCCGTCGGATTCTCCGGCGCCCGCTTCTCTTGAAGCGCAAAGACAAAATAGTTAAACCCAGGCAAGATGAGTCGTCCGTTCCGGACGCCGGTTCTTTAGAGGCTTCAGTGGAACCGGTGGTTCTGACGGAGACTTCTCTGGAGTCTCAGGGGGACACTTTGATTTTGCAGGAGGTGGTCTCTCAGGAGGCAGGTCAGGCTGAAGGGGCTTCTCAAGTTACTGTACTCCCCTCCCTTCCTAGGGTGGTTAGGCCTTCTCCTTCTATTTCCAAGGCTTCTCCCAGAGGCAGGCCAGTTTTAGCTTCTGTTGGTGTCACTCCTAGTTCAGCAGGGTCTGTGCCTAAGAAGCACATGCTTAAAATGGCAGAAGATTTGATTACTCTGATTAGAGGTTCTTTGCCCCTCCTGATAAGAGGCCTAGGGTGGAGCCAGAGTTGGGAAGTTTTGAGCAGGCTTCGGATGTGTCAGAGTCTTCAGCTGAAGACTTGCAGGAGTACTCTCCTTATTCTGATTCTGATTCAGATGATTCCACTCCTTCTGCTTCTCCTCCAGAGGATTTTTCTTTTTCAGAGACACTTCATTCTATGAGGGAACATTTTAAGTGGGAAGGTCAGGACTTCTCTGATTCTCGGAAAAGGCTTAGGGAATTTTTGCTTTTACCCCAGCATAGGCCCTTGGCTATACCCCCTGTTCTGGATGTTGTGGAAGATGTGTTTGCAGAGGCTTCACTTAATCCTGATTCTCTGCCTCCTGCTCCTGTTAAACCGGATAGGTATTACAGGGTGCCTGAGGCTCATAAATATCTTTATAAGAGTCCTAGGGCGGACCCAGAAACTATTAGTCAGGGACCTAAGGGTGTCAAGGCCTCTGTTGTAAAAAATCCGGTTCCTTTAGATAAAGAAGCCAGAGCTTTGGATAGATGGGGAAAGAAGGTCTATACATCTTCTACCTTAGCTATGAGGGCTTTGAATTGCCAGTTTCATATGTTGAAATATCAAAACTTTCTTCTTTCTCAATTGAAGTCTAAGGTGGATGCTCTGGCGGAAGGCATTGAGTGTAAAGAATTACAATATTTGGTGCATGTCTCTCTGAACAGGTGGGTAAGCATTCATTACAGCGTGGTTTTGATGCTGTGCAGGCCTCGTCTAGGGTGGCTGCCACTGGCTCAGTTCTTCGCAGGCACGCCTGGCTGAAGGATCAGAATTTATCTGACCATGTTAAGACAAGGATTTTGGATGCTCCTTTGCAGTCTGATGTGTTGTTTGGTTCACCTGTGGAGTCAGTCTTGAAGAAAATGGAAGACAAGGCTAAGTCTATGCAGGCTGTTAAAGATTTTTTGCAAGTTCAGCCTCCGAAGTTTAGTAGGAATTGGCCTGCTAAGGGGTGAACGTATCCTTCTTATGATTCTCAGTCTAGGGGTAGATCTAGACGTGGTAGGGGCAGAGCTCAGAGTTCTTTCAGACCTAGAACAGGGAGTTCACCTGCACAATCTTCAGGTGAGGGCAGGGGCCAGTCCTTTCGTAAACAGGCCCAATGACCTACTTTTTCAGCTGCCAGATCCTTCTTGCCTGGCAGCACCTTTGGGAGGAAGGTTAGCACTCTTCAAGGAAAATTGGATGTTGATTACCCAAGACAAATGGGTATTGGATATCATACACCAAGGTTACAAGTTTTATTTCCATACCTTTCCTCCTTTCAAAGGCATGCCAGACGTTCCTCCTCAGCAAAGACTAGAGGCTCACAAACAAATTTCTCTACTACTTCAAATAGGGGCCATACAACCGGTCCCTCTGCCAGAAGTGGGCCTAGGATTTTATTCTCGCCTGTTTCTAGTACCAAAGAAAGGAAACACGTGGAAACCAATTTTGGATTTATCTATCCTCAACACATATCTGGACATTCCCAAGTTCAAAATGTTGACGTTACAACAGCTTTTACCTCTGCTGGGCAAAGATCACTGGATGGTGACTCTGGATCTCAAGGAGGCTTACCTTCATGTTCCTATCAGGCCCAGTTGCAGGAAGTATCTGCGTTTTCGGGCTGGGACTTCACATTATCAGTTCTCTGCATTGCCCTTTGGCTTATCTACTGCGCCCAGAGTATTCACGAAGGTTCTGGCTCCAGTGGTAGCTTTCTTCAGGCTAAGAGGAATACAAATCTATCCTTATTTGAACGATTGCCTGATTCTGGCCCAAGGACAGGACGAACTTCATCATTTACAGTATGTGATGGCAGTGTTAAGATGCCTGGGGTATTCTGTGAACGAAATAAAGTCCAGTCTAGTACCCTCTCAGGACATGTGCTTTCTGGGTGTGAGACTGAATACAGCATCCCAGATGGCCTTTTTGACCCCGGACAAACAAAAGAATCTTTCTCTTTACTTCCACCAGTTGTCTCGTCAGTCCAGGCTGACTGCAAGGACAGTCCTTCAAGCCTTGGGGTTCATGGCATCTTGTATTCTGGTACTTCCCAATGCCAAACTGCATATGAGGAAGCTACAATGGTATCTCAAGAATGTATGGACACAGCACTGCCAAGATTTGGACACTGTCATTCAGATAATACCTTGCATTCAAAAGGAATTTTGTGGTGGGCTCAGGAATGTCACCTAAACAAGGGACTCTCTGAGATCCGGCCAGAGGCGAGTCAGATTTTAACGACAGATGCCTCAGCCAAAGCTTGGGGAGCTCATCTAAATGAAAAATGGGTACAAGACACGTGGCCTGCCAGACTTCAACATCTACATATCAACTTGAAGGAGATGTTAGCAGTCCAATTTGCATTGATAGCTTTCAAGGATTTACTTCTTCCAGGGCAGGTGTTGATTCAAACAGACAACACAACTGTCATGTGGTACATCAACAAGCAAGGGGGAGCACATTCTTATCCTCTGTGCAGACAAGCAATGATGTTGTGGGAGACTGCTCTCAGTTTACAGCTAAATCTTCAGGCAAGGTTTCTGCCAGGAGCACAGAACTCCTTAGCAGATGTGTTGAGCAGACAAATTATGGATCCCCACGAGTGGAAATTGGATCCTCATGTATTTCAGAGATTGACAGTGTTATGGGGAACTCCAGACATAGATCTGTTCGCTTCTCCACTAAATTACCAGCTGCCAAAGTTTTGCACAAAAGGTTTCATCCCACAGCTTGGAAAGTGGATGCTCTCTCATTCAATTGGAGCAATCTTCACGTGTATGCCTTTCCACCTCTGCCTCTCCTCCCAAAGGTACTCCTGAAGGTCAGACAGGACAAGCCAAACATGATTTTAATAGCTCCAGATTGGCCTCGACAGCACTGGTACCCATTACTGAGAAGTCTGGTACGGGAGCCTCCATGGCCTTTGCCTTCGATTCCTCACCTACTGTCTCAGGAGAACAGTCATTTACTCAATGTCAAACTTCATTCTCTACATCTGACAGCCTGGCATATTCTGTTTTAAACCCTGGAGGGTCTCAGCTTCCACAACAAGTTTTGAATGTGGAGGCCAGAAGGCCTAGTACAAGGAAAGTTTACGCAGATAAATGGAGGAGATTTTTATTTTGGAGTACCGCAAAGGACTTTGATGTTTCTAAACCTAATTTAAGTGTTGCGCTTCAATACCTTACTGAGTTATTGGACAAAGGTTTGTCCTTCTCCTCTATAAAGGTTCATGCTGCAGCAATTTCTGCTCACTATGACTGTGACCCACCATTATTTTCTCAGCCTTTGTTTAAGCAATTCCTTAGAGGGGCAAAGAATATAAGACCTCCACGTACAGCTCCTACTCCTGCTTGGCATCTCAATTTTGTGTTGGAGAAACTCACTCTACAACCTTTTGAGCCTGCAGCATCTGCAGAGTTGAAATATTTATCATGGAAGACTGCTTTTTTGTTGGCCATTACCTCTGCGAGAAGGGTTTCTGAATTACAGGCCCTTATGGCAGTTGAGCCTTTCTTAATTTTCCACAAGGATAGGGTGTCTTTGCGTACTAACCCTTCTTTTATGCCTAAAGTGGTTTCTAGTGTGGCTTTAAACCAAACTATTCATTTGCCTACTTTTTATGCAAACCCCCAAAATAAAGGGGAAAGGATTTTGCACACTTTGGATATACACAGACAGTTGCGATATTATTTGAGCAGAACTAAAGTGTTCAGGCAGTCTCAGCAGTTTGTTTCTTTTGCTTTGGGTTCTCAGGGCAAACCTGTTTCAAAACAAACTATTTCTAAGTGGATTGGTTTTTGTATTGCTTTCTGTTATTCCCATCATGGTAAGGAGATTCCAGCTGGGATTAGGCCTCATTCCACTAGGGCTACTGCCACTTCTACAGCTTTTTAAGGGGGGTGGCTACTAAAGATATTTTGGAAGCAGCTACTTGGAGTTCAGTGCATACTTTCTCTAAGCATTACCACCTTCCACTTTACTTTAAATCTAGGGCTGGATTTGCCACTGCAATTTTACAGGGCATTTTGGCAGCTCCTAATGCTTTATAGTCTTGCCATCCTCCCTTACCTCTGCTTTGGGATTCTACCCATATGTAAGGACTGCAGCAATGTGAGATGAAGAACATAGTACAGTTTTGTACCTACCATAAATGTAGATGTTCGAAGATCCACATTGCTGCAGTCCAATTTACCCTCCCTCCTTCCCCTCTGTGGTTGTAGGTGGTGGTGTGGTTTGTGTTGTACATATTGTGAATATGGTTAGTGCACGGGTGGTTGGTTAGTTTTTGCTGGTTTTTGGCTTTGGCCTTTCTTGTTAGGGCCTTCTGACATCTGGGGCAAGAAAAGACTGAGGAAATGACGTCGGTCATGCGCTTTTGTACCCTGACGTCCTGATGTCAGTTTTAAGCGCCTTGACCGACGTCAGCCTAATACTTTGGTATTCGGG
>NC_056739.1:1918312443-1918474943 GCF_019279795.1 Protopterus annectens
GCCAAAAGATAACAGTAAAAGTGAGTTTGAGTTGAAGATATAAGGAGTACAAGTGGAAGGAGGTGGACTATGGAATTATTTCCATAAAAGTGTATTAAGTGTAAGGCATAATAAAAGGAATTTGAAGAAGTGTAAAAAGGCAGTTATGAAGATATTTCTGTTATGTTAAGCTTGAGGGTAGAGTCAGGTGTTGAGGACTAACGATGAAGGTGCTGCTCTGGTGGCATAGGGGAAATATAGTCCTGACTACAGCCAAGCTGACAGGTGTGATTAGAGGCTTGTGCAAGTGATAGAGTAGCAAGGAAGGGGTGGGAGCACCTGTCCTAGGTTTGAGGATGCTGGTTGATATGATCCCTGAGCAAAGTTGTGGTTCAAAGAGGGAAGTTACTCTGACACAGAGTGGGTAGGGCAAAAACAGAAAAATATCCCCAAACAAAAGCAAAGATAAGCCAAGCCCCCCAGGACACCCTTAGGATCCACAGTGGGACAAGCAATACCACAGCAAGTCCTGGGGGAGTAGGAGGATGACTTGTAGACCTGGCTTGGACATGGAGCAGTTGGGGCCAGGCCAATGCGATTGAGGTCTAAGGGGAGCAAAACAATATAATGGAGGAGGAAGATGTAGACTGATTTTCAAAGGTACATGTTTGCTGAAGAGGGGACCGAGTATTCTGGGAGCAGTGTGTGTGTGGAGGTGAGTATGAGTCAGGGAAGTAAGTGCCTTTTACTTCTTTTGGTGGATCAAGGGTAAGACCCTCCCAGAGTTTCAGTTTTGGCCATTGTTTCAACAGACAATATTCTTATTGTTTAACCTTTTATATACAGCATTATCTGTACTGTGATGCATTTGTGTGCAGCTGTTAATTAATGATGGCTTGTCTTGCGGTAGAAGTCATGGTTTAAAAAGTACCGTTTGTGTCCGTACTAGTTTGGCAGTTCAGGAAATGAGTTGCATACCTGCCATATATCGGGTGTTTATGTTCTGTACTGATTTTTCCACCTACTTGCTAATTATGTTAACCACAAGTACAAGCTTGAGTTCAATGACAGGCATGGAAAGGGAACGATAGTGTTGCTGGTTTCACAGAGGGCAATAGCTTGCACCTTCGAGGCAAGAGTTGCTGCTGAAATATTGAAAGAAACATTTTTAGGCTAAAAGTGACAGTATAAAGTGTTCAAGTAAGGTGAGGATGAGTAAAATACTTGTCTGAAACAGACTAGGTTTCCAGAGCTGATGTTTCTCCAGAAAAGACTAATTTATTGTTCCCATTGTAGTACTCTTTCTTACATGTAGCATTGTTCCACTGTGCATGAAAACATTTTTTCCTATACCATGCATTTCATTAGTCCCAGCTTTAGGTTATAACCCTCTGTTGTGACATAACAGGTTTCTGTTGTGGCATCAGCTACATCACAAATAGAGTTCAATCTGACCTTGTTTGGAGGGGTGGGGTGGGGTGGAGATAGGGGGTGGACAGGAAAGTCACAGAACAGATTGAATACGTCAGGAATAAAGATTTATTTAATGCACGTGCCTTCACTAACCATGCAAAAAGCAGATACCTTTGCAATGTAATGGATCTGTGGCTGAATATGAACTTTTGGTAAAGTTGTTTTAAAGCAATCGGCTGCTGTTTAGACTGCCAAAGAGTCTTATTGAACCCCTAGCTGTGGTTCTGTCTTGGCTTGAGTTGCACTGTGAGAAGTGAGCCAGGTTTTTAGCTCGTCTGTATTGCTTGGCTGGCCTCCTGCTGTTTAGCATGATCAATCTGTTTGCTGGGAAGAAATGCTGAGAAATGTAAGTCTGACTCCAATTTTTAATGAATTCCAATATGTTAAGTAATCAAGCGCAAAAAATTTTGGCTCAAGCTTCATAATCAGAAGGACAGATAAGCCTCCAATTCGTTAACTTTGTCATAGACCTTTATTATAAAGCAAAATTGGTGTAACATCATGCAATTTTTATGTGGTGTTGCACAGGGTTGTCAGATCTGCAACTATCACATTGTTAATGTAATTAGAGAAATAAAGCAGTCATTGTATCATTGCCAGGCTGTGCATGAATTTGCCAAACGTTTAATGGCCCTTTCTATTTTCAAAGCTGAAGAAACAAGAACTAGGTTATCAATATCCTGCTGCAGCATTGTCAGAATCTTAACTCTGCATTCTTTAAGGTCTGCCACTGTAAAATATAAATAAAAAGTATGCCCACACATTCATGGATACAACCTTTGTTTTGTAAGCCTCTACACAGACAATAGTCACTGTTAAGTAGCTTGACCCTTATTTTGCATTTCAGTACAGTTCTTGCACTATCTGACGGCAGATATTTTGGTATTTTCACAATATATTTAGTAAGGTTGCATGGCAAGTCCATTTTAAATGGTCTTGTATTTTCCTGAACTTTAGTCGCGTCTTTGTCATGGTGGGCATTAGACCCCTTTATATACAGAGGACACTGTGCATGTCCACCTTACTGCAGAGAAAAAAAAATGTTTGCCTTACTTGATTAGAAAATAAGAATAATAGGTTACTGTTTCATTTTCAGTAACCCACCAAGTATTCAGTCTTACACTCCTGTAGTGGACGTGGTGGATGACCTCTTTTACGAGCAACTGAGATTTCCTTAGAACCTTTTGTAATCAAGTCTAGCCCAAATGACGTTTGGTTAGTGCCTTCTACATGGCAACTGCTTCAGAATCTTCTTGTATTAGGGCTTCCTTCCTGATGCAGCTTCCTATCACGTGTTCCTGCTGCAGGGCCAGTTTTTCAGATTTTTTTTTTCCTCCTCTGTTTGTGATTATTTTAGTATTTGATGTAGAGCAGGCAGACAGAAATGAGTTTGAGATTTTGTATATTATTGTGTGATCTAAGAATTTTGTTAGAATGATCACAGTACATATCAGTTGTACTCTGACAAAAAATGCAACAGTTTAAATTTACACTGATTGTATTTGTTTTCATTTATTTTTACCCATAGGTGCAACAATCCTGGGAGTTCTAATTTAAAGGAATAACAATATGGAAGGTACCCGATTCCCCATCCTCCATTAAAAACTCTGCTTTAGCACTTAATAGCTTGTGGTTTTTCACACCAATTTACCATTAAACTTATTAGAAGCTAATTATAACTTATTGGTTATGGTGTTGTGCTACAAATCAAAGTTACACCTTCCACATTCATCCTATCAGAAGTTAACCTTATGCTTAAAAATGAGACTTTTGCTTGCACTTGAAGCTTTTTCCGGCATGGGTATTACTTTTGATTCCTGTTTACCCCTTAGGCATCTTGGATTAGCAGAATTCCATTAATTACTGGTCTTTTGCTTCTGCATGTGTGTTTGTTGACTACAGAACATACTCTGCTGATTGGATCATACTTAGTTTTTACACTGCCTGTGGGTACATCAGACCACAGCTGGATATAAGGTGTACAGCAGGTCAGGATAGCCCCCCCCCCCCCAACCTCAGGTTGGTGACCCAGTGCAGGCCTGTTACTGTAATGCTTTATAGACAACTATATATTTTGTTTATCTATGCTTTTTTGATGAGGTTAGTCCCACTAGGCTAGTGTAGACCCTTTTCAGTAGTATTTATACAACCACAGGAAATTTGGCCAGGGCTTCAGAGAACTTCCCCTACTCATTTTGCTAGGTGCCATGAGATCTTTTGCATCCACCTGAGCTACCACCAGCTCAAGCAGATGGAGCCTTGGTTTTTGGCTTGGCATCCAATCCCAGGTTGCCTTAGTCACAGTGGGGGGCTCCTGCTTTCCAGCCCTCTGTATCATGGAGGCTGCATATAAAAGCATCATGCACTGGTTTGCAGATAATTCACTCTGCAGTATGCATATGATCCACGTTTTCTGATTTTAATTTCTACCTTAAGTTGTGTGTCACCTAAAATGGAGCATTTTGTTAGGGGCCTAGTGCAGAGGGTGCTTAACCCCTATGTACTCCAGTGAGTTTATGTGCCTTTCCTGTAATAGAGGTGGGTTACTTAGTTAATTAAAAAAGGATGGGAACTGCAACCACTGAAAGCTGCCATGGTTTTTATATATGGGGAGGTGGAGATTTCTAATTTTTACACCTGTCTGCCCTCCTTGGATTAATGTGTAGCTGAGCTCTCTAGTATGGCCTCTCTCTATGTTCTGTGTAGTGGCACTGCTGCTGATTTTGCCATGATGGTTTTGTTCTGCGACATTATTCTCACATTCAAGGCTAACCTCTACACTCTGCCAAAAAATGCTTCTTTTCATACCCCACCCTCTGAGAATACATTGCTGGCAAGTCGATGCTGTACATTTTGCCCCCTGAGTGACCCACCAAAGGCCAAGTTTCTAGTCAAATCAGATCATGGATGATGCAGATGAACACTTTGACTCTGCACCAGCTAGCCAGCCCATGTTGGGTAGAGCAGAACTAACTTTTGTTTATAATTTTACCTTTTGTTCAAATAGTTCACTTGGCTAGTAGGATTAGCCAAGTACTTTGTTTCCTAGAAGTTGATGTCTGATGAAATGGTCTTGTTTGTTCCAGTTTTGGCTACAGTAAAAATTTAATTGCTGTCTTGTTTGCTGGGACATGAAAGGATGTGAGTTCATTGTGATTCTTTTGAGGCTGATCAAGCCATTGTAGCTGTGTGATATGAAGGATGGTCATTTCCATCTTGATGTTTGTGAGACGGGAGGAGACTACCTTAGCCAGATGATTTTTATGAGTCCTGTGCACTGTGGAGTCTGTTCTTTTGAGACTTCAGCAGTTTTGGACACCCAATTTGGGATACTGTTGGAAGTGTTGGCTTAAAAACTGTCACTGTTACAGATCTTTGTAGTGTATCTTTTCAGTTGTTTTACACCTTTACAAAATGTTATCACTTTGACCTTTATTTCTAGAGCTGAGCGCTTTGGGTTATTTTGGCAAGTCAGCACATTAGGACACTTTCTCCTGAGCCTTTGCCTACTGTCCTTGCTTCAGCCTCACAGAGGCTTAACTATCAGCATTCTAGATTTTTGCCATATATGATTTACAACCTATAGCACTGACATTTCCGATTGCCTCTATACTGTTAAGAGCTTTTTTTATTCTTTAGTAGGTATTGCATCGCGGTGGTGCAGCGGTAGCGTTGTTGCCTCACAGCAAGAGGTTCTCCCGTTCGATTCTCTGCTGGAGTGCGGGGAGTGCCTTCTCTGTGGAGTCTGCATGTCCTACCCGCGGTTGGGTGGGCGTTCGAAAGACATGCGTAAATGGGCGTGCCTTAGTTTAAGGTTGAACGTTGAGCTGGCACCTCGGCATTTGTGAAAATCTACTGCCAATCATTAGCAGACCAGAGTTCCGCTGTGGCGACCCCTAACCTGGAAAAGCTGAAAGACAACTACAACAGGTATTGCATTGGGTTTGGTTTTAGGTCAGTTTTAATCTCTTTGGCTTCCTGGTTTCCCATCACCTTTAAGCTCTTATCCTCTGTTGACCTCTTTGTCCTCCACTCTTTCTTATGCAGAAAGACATTGGGTGTGATTTGAGAGTCAGCAATCACTGGCTATCATAGTTAGAGAACACCAGTAGATTTTGTTTTGAATCCCTAACTCATCTGTCTTTGGTAGCCTAATTTTCATGCCTGCCAATCTGTAACCAGATTCCCAGCCCAGTGACATATGCATACCAGTCTGTAACCAGTTTCGCAGCCCAGTGGCATATGCATGCTACTTCCATACATTTGTTGAAATCTGGCTGCAACACAGAACTGTGCTTGATAGATCGAGCACCCATCTCAATCCATTGTCTGTGTGCTTGCTATCGGTTTTCTACCATGTGTTAAAAGTGCTACAGACAGGTTCGCCACCCTTCTCTCACCATCTAGGATGTTGGCTGCTCCTTGCTACCCCACCCACTCTGAAAACCAGCTTTTCTAGTTAGGAATTTGCCCTTGTGCTACGTAGCTGGTCTATGTTTAGATGTTTCTGTCAGCTGGGAGCAGTCAACACTGTATTAGTACACATTTTTCCATTCATGTTTCTGATAGTTCCACAACTTTTAACGTATGATCAAGCTCATGAGGTGATTTGCCTGGAACGTTATAGTTCCCAAAACTGTAGACTTTGTGGATTCACGAAGCTTCATTTTCTTGTAATGATGCAGTAAGGTATGATTACAGTCCTGTACATGTAGCTGTAAATGAATGTCCTTTGGTGGGCTTCTAATTGTTTGTAACTGATTAATCTTTGCAACCAGCTGCATTTTACTTTGCACTTTATTTCCTGGCCAGTGTTTCTTGACTTGCTGAGCCTTTTTATTCAACTAACCATGGTCTGTGTTTTCTTCACATAGTCAACCTTCTAAATAAGGCAAATCCTAATAAGTGATTCAAAGCTTAAAAGAATGGGTAAATCTCATGAGGCTGTTTGTGTCATAAAATAAAATAGCATGTACCAACACATCTGTGTGCCAGACTGTGACCATCAGAGAGTAAAGTTCTATATTTTGTAACACTGCCTTCTGACTGGATTGAGATGTACCTAAATAAAAAGACAAATGAGGGTCTGCTCTTTCTGCTGAGGAATATTTCAGTTTTTGGGAATGACTACTAGTCACTGTTGATGTTCCATATCCATTGACATTGAGTATCTGGTGAAAACCCTGAACCCAAGACCAAATCTGTACGTATGCTTTGCTATTCACATTGATCTAGAAGATGCCAGTTCTGTCTTTGACTATTGTAGTCTGGCACATATGGACTCTGTCAATCAGGAAAATATATTGCTTAGAGGTAGCTCTTTGTTGCAGAAGAATGAAGTCATATGTTCAAGGCATCTCAGGACAAGGTGCTGGAGGATCCTTTCGGGAAGATGAGAGTAACACATTTACACTGGTTTGCCCATCTTGTGGTGGGGAGGAAAGCAGTCTGGTCCAGTGCACTGAAAGCACCCAAAGGAAACAGTGGTGTACTACATGCAACGTATGAACCAGCAATGTGCATTTGGCTATGCCATGCTGCTTTTGTATGGTTACCTTGATTATGCAAGATGGTACACGTGTGGGCAAGGTATAGCAGGTCCCCAGAGTTGCAGGTGTACTAATCAGCTGCCAGAGGTGGTATTTAGTGCCAAAATAGCTTAGTGCTGGATCATTTGAATGTAGACCAAGAAGTTCACAGTTTCATATCCAAATTCCTCTCTGTAAATTTTGTCTGGCACTTAGAGCAGAGGATTAAGAGTACATATGTTGCTTCATTTGTTTCCCCTAAGCCTCCATTAGCCTGCTGTATAACTCTGAATAAGTTCCTTTACCAGAGTGTACTCTAAGGCAAATGTGAAATTGGGCTTCTCTCCTCAAGAGTCTCCTAGACTGCATGGCTAGTAACTACCTAAACCTATAAAACAGAAAATTCCTTCTGGTTATTTATGTGATGAATGAAATGAGACTGACTTATCACTCCAGTAAAGAGGGATGACTGGAAGCATTTGAAGTGACAAAAATCAATGCTCAGCAGACACAGAACAACAAAAAGGTATGAAAAAGAGACGCTTTCATTTCCAGTTTCTGCTGCCTCTGACAGAATTAGTGGAAAAAGACGGAGATTGTTCATAGCTTTTCCCTTCAGCAGAAAGGGAGTATTTGCAAGTACGATTTTTCCTTCCATTGACGTGCACCTTATGGTGGAAGTCAGGTTAGATGCCTAGGCTTTTTCTTTCAACTGTTGGGTGGCTCAGGAAAACTTGGTTCCTGGGCTCTGAGGCCTCTTGCATTAAGATGCAAAAGTAAAGGTACTAATTACAATGTACTACTTTTTCCATCCCTTTTTGGAAAAAAGCCAACCTTGATGCTTAGCTTCTTTGGAATCCAGGCCTTAGTCCTTCCTTGCCAGAGCGTGACAATGTTGTTTGTGGTTCCAAAGCTTTTACCAACTGTTGTCTGTGCTCTCTCCACCTTATACTAACGTGGCATACGGTGTCAAATGCAGATGTTACTTCCCTTCCTATGAAGAACATGCCCTAGATCCATTCTCCTAAGTAATTCAGGATTGTTCGATTCTAGGGATTTCGTTTTTTTTTGTCTGACTTACTCTGCTGTGAGTATGCATCCTTTAGCCTGTTGACCTTTTGTCACATGTGGAAGGCAAACTTCTGACACAGCACAAAGTAAATTGAGCAGTTCTAAGAGGAGCCCTATCACCCCAGGCAAGAATGCAGTTCCCACTGGATTCTTTTTATTATTTTGAGCTTGACATTAATGTAGATGTCTAGAATATAATCTGTGAGGCCCTGCTTCTGATAATCGTTTTGTGTGCCAGAAGAGTTTTGGGCCACTGTTATGTCCAAAAACAATATTCTCACAGTTCAGACTTCTTAAGAACAAGTTCTTCTTTCCAAATGTGATCTGTGATGCTTCATTAAGCCTTTCCTTCTGCCTCTCTCTCTTTTTTTTTGAGGCATAGAATAAAGATAAGTTTGTGCTGATACTATTGATGGAGTTGTCTCACTCCTACGTCATGAGAGTTGATCTTGGCAGAATAGACGGTCCGTCCATCTAGTCTGCTTTAGACATGTAAGGCAAGCCAGCAACTAAACAGACCTCATTCCGGGGATTATAGGTGACTGAACTTTGTTTATGAAGAGGCATGTTGACAGTGTGACATAATTATGTATTTATTTTATTTATTTATTTTTGTATCCGCGTACCTTATTCTCTGTTCTTCGCTCACTATTCCAAGCGACTGTACTTGAATACTAGTTTACTTCTGTTAACTCATTTCCCTTCTTGTGCTTTTCCTTTTTTTAACTGCTAACTACTTAACTCAGAGCAAATTTTATTTTATCTCGAAAAATGTGCACCATGCCTGTATGTAGTTTGTGAGCCATTTTTTCCCTTTCCTTGTTCCAAAATGCTAATGTTTTATTTCTTTTCATCATTTTCTTTTTCAAAGATATTGAAAAAAAAGGCTTGCTAACAACCTCCTAATGTTGTAAAAGAATATTTGGTGTGCAGTAGAACTCTCTGTACTTCTGGAATATGTTTGTGTCTGAGCTGCAGCTGTGTGACAGCATTACAGCTTGGACTTGAGTTCAAGCAGAGCACCCTTTACCAGGGATATCCTCATGGGAAACCTGTGAGGACAATGTCTTTGTTTGCTTTTTCCATGGCTTGCTTTGATGAAGTGCTAGGGAGTCAGACCCACTGTTTGAAACTCTTTCCCTAATTTCAGATGTGCAAGAGTGCTTATGATATCTTTGAACCTTTTAGTGGGTTTGCAAAATGGGCCTGACATTGCCTTTGCTTTTGAAGAGGTAGTGAGCATGTTGCTTAACCTTAGTTTACTGTACACCAGTGTAATAGCACCAGAGGGTGCATGCTGAGGGCATGGATACTAGGATTTTTTTTTTAACGATATGCTGTCCACCAGAAAGATGGCCTCATGGGTGGGACCTGTTTGAGCATTCTTTTTGAAGATCTAAGGGGATTCTTCATTTCTTAGTCCATCCCCCCTAGGTGTACTGCCCTGCTTCAAAGAATGTTTGAAGGTATGACCTTGTGTGTGTGTGGGGGGGTGTTGGCAGATTACTTTATTGCACATTATGTTGGCCTTTGCTGGACCTCAGCACAACCACATCCATCAACCTGCACTTCTTTAAATATCTTGCATAGCTCTTTAGATACTGCTAATAATTGATGCTCTGTTCAAATGTATATTTTTTGACTACTTGTATATTTCTGTTTACTATGTTATTTATGTAATGTATTTTCTGGAGTTTTTCTCCCTGGAAAAAGTTTCATTGCTCATTACATGAAGATGCTGCCATTAATTAATGCCGCTCTTGTTTATATATTGTGTATTTGTTGGTTACTTGCATACTACATTTTTTATGTGTTGTTGGAAGTTTTCTGGAGCTTTTCTCCCCAGGCCTTCTCTAAAAACAGGGAGCTTTCTGCCACGTTGGACTATCCTGGTAAATATATGCAATAAATAAATCTTACAGCACAGCAGATTTCCTGTGCTATGCATATTCTTCTGTGCCTTGTGCACTCCTGAATTGTACTCAGTGTTAGCACTGAAATTTAAGCAACAATTGGAGGTGCTTACATCTTATAAAAACTGATGTGCATTTGTTTTTGGGTAGCCTTCAACTAGCTGACGTTTCCAAGTACTTTTGATTTTCTTCATGGCATAATACAAAGTTCCCTTAAATGATTTTACACCTTCCTTTCTTTTATCTGTAATATAAATTCTAGAAGTGTCATGAAATTCATAAAAATGGAGATTGTGCTGCTCAGCAAAACCTGTAAAGGATGAACTAAAAAGACAGTTTTCAGTTAAAAGTGCAGTTTTAAGTGCATGGAAGTGCGCTTTCTTGTGTCCACTAGTGCTCTGAACTTTGTTCCAAGTTTCTTGTTTTGCATAGCAAGTTATTTTCCGGTGTAACTGTGTTTGTAACTTCAAAAGACTGTCTGAATAACAGAATGAAATATATTGTGGACCATGTTTCTAAATCTTTTTTCTTTTTCTTTTGCAGATGCTCTCGGAAGGACAAATGTGAGAGAGCAAATGAGCGCCAGCGCTTTGCCTCAGAATTGCAGCAGTGTGTCCAGTTGTCTGTATTACCAAAGAACATCTCTGTCACCATGTCTGAGGTTCAGGTAAGTTTTGTTCCCACTGCTTACATGAGCTGTATGGAGTTCATTGGACTGTGTACCTTTAAAGGGCACATACCATAGCAACAACTGTTTGCACTGTGTGTTTCTGTTGTGGCCAGGGGCACACCTGATTGATAGAAACATTTCCCATCCCCTCACATTCTAAAGACCTGAAGTTCCTGTTGTTGCCACAGGCATCACAGAGAAGCTATGGCAGATGCTGACTGTGTACTTTAGATAGTCTCCACTAGAAGGCGACCCTGTGCTGCGTAATAAGTAACAAATGAAAGTCACACACAAGACTTCTGACAAAGTTCTAGGAACTAGCAAAGCTTCATTGATTTTCTTTAATTCATCAAGTATATACTTAATTTACCCAGCTGAATTTTCCAGTTTCATTTATTTATTTCTTGAACTTTGTGGCACCATCGTTCCATAAGTAACTATTGTAGTGACTGACTTTAGATATCTGTAAGGTGAGTGAGTGCAACACTTGATCCTGAGGCCATTTATTTCATGCACACTTTTACCATTGGACCATAGAAATTGTCTTTGCTTATGCTGATCCGTTGATGGGAATTGTTTGTTTTTTCTCTCATGCTTATGTTTCTCCATTACCATCTTGAGTAAAACACTTTGTAACCATCATAGTGACGTATGTTGTCCTGTTTGTCATTGCTTAGAAGAATTTTTTTTGAGACAGCTTTTCAGTATGGCCTTGACTGCTCTTCATTTTAATTTCTCCAAGTATTTTGGGTTTCTAATACCATGATGGGAATGGACCCCATTCTTAAATCAAAGTACGATTAAAGTTCATGAAATTAATATTGTTTCAATCTTTGATGTCGGCCATAAGTGCTCTTCGCAGCACCCGCAGTGTGCTCAGTAATGACTCCTGCAATTCGTACAGGGTTACATGTACTGGTAACATATCTAAATATGATTGTAGTTTCTTTTGTAAAAGACCCATTGCTCCTACTACTAGAAACAGTACATAATTTCTTTCTTATCCACAATAGTCCACTCAGTTTTTACGATTTTTGTGGACGACTACTACTTTTTACAACAGGGGGCCATCCTCCCCCTGGGCCTGGCCCCATTGTAGGAATGTTTCCATAGTTTGAGGATTCTACACTGTCATCTTTTCCAGTCCTGGCACCAGTGTGCCTACCAGGATTGGGCACTTTTTTTATCCTGGGTCTTGTGCACCGAGCTGTCTTTTTTAATTTTTAACCTACTTCTGTCCATGATATATGCTATATTAATACAGTCTCTATATATCATTGTTGTCTTGGTGAGATTTTGTGAAAAACAGGGTCCACCTTGTGAAGCTACTCCCCAAAACTTGAGGATGAGTTCAGTTTCAGCATCACTACTCTTCCTTGCTTGTGACTTGTCTCCTCTCCATTTGGACCTCTTCTGTGTAAAATACCAGCTGTGCCTAAGGGAGTACAAGGAAGACTTTCAACCAGTTTTGTGCACAGTCAATTTTTTACCCCCTTTTTAAAACTTTGGGTAGGATTTTAGGAGAGAGAAATATCAAAAGTTGTTCATTAAAATATATTATTAATTTCAGTTTATGAACTTCTGTTTCATGGCAGAAAGTTTGACTTTTAACTATGAGATTGCATAACTTTAGCAGAAAGCACATTTCCCATGTACTCCTGAGGTTAATAACCTTACATCTTGGATACACATACAAACACATTTGCATATATACATATGCAATGTATACAGACACACTCATGAATATTACATATACATGTAAAGAGAGAGAGAGAGGGTGTTCCAGGGAGGACTTTTTTGTACTTTTTGTTGAACTTTATAAGCTTGGAAGTTGACTAGTTTTGGTTTATGAATCATTGATTTTTGGGGTTCAGTAAATAGCTGTGAATACCCATTTTGCCTCTGGGGTTACAGCATCACTTCCCTTGTTGTTATGCCATATTCTTCCTTTGGAGCAGCATTGTTTCAGGAAAGCTTGCTGCAAGCTGGGTTACTAATCCAAGATTGATTTCTGTTTGTGCTTCAATGATGCTAGCTACTCAAACAAACTCCTTTTTAGAGAGTTATCCTACATTTTAATTCTCTTGGATCAGTTTAGAGAATCCTTTTTGTGGGAGACTGTAGTTATTCCATTGTAGAGACTCGTCATTCAGGAGAGGTTAGTAGACTGCTGTTGCAGGTCTCTCATAAAAAAGTAAGTCTTACCTAAATTTGTTTGGATAGGTTTAAACATTTATGACATATTTCATTCGATATGTTTGACCACAAATATAAACAGTGAGACTGCTAATTTGGAATTGTGACACTGATTGTTATATTTTTTTGTTTCTGTTCTGTTTACTGTTGAATTTATTTTGTGGTGTTATACTCCTTCAGTAAGTAGTAACTATGCTTATTACTTTGAGAATGAGACAGTCAAGTTCTGAATTCTGAGAAGTTATGAAAGAGCATATGAGCTTGTATCAGTGACCTAGAAAGGATAAAGTCCTCACTATGACCCAGACATCCCCCTGTTTGACTGTCTGCTTAGGTGCTGGAAGATTCATTTAGGAGAATGAGAGAGTGAGTGTCTGGTGTTGTCTCAGCCGCCCTGAGATGAGGGAGCTGTAGTTCCAGTCAGCAGTCTGTCATCATGGAAACGGAGGCTTCCCACTACCAAAATGGAAAGGATCAGGGATGTGGTATGGCAATCCCAAACTGGTGATGGTGTCCCTTGTAGATGGAAACACACACACAAGCAAAGGGAAGGTTTTGAGCACCTTATGGCAATGATGGTACTCATTTTACACACTAGGGGGCAGGCTAGGGCCTAATAGGAATGCCATCATTGGTGGGAATAGCAGTAAGGGCATAAAACACCTCCATGACTGCTTGAATGACACCCCCTCTGGTCAGCTGTGCCGTACACTAGGGATATCCAGCACAAGAGAGCAAATAGGTTTAAAACACATTATGCAAGTCTTTATGGTTAGGTACAACAAAGGCAAAAAGATTTTAGGAAAGAAAATAAAAAAATAAATACAGTAAAAAAAGGAAAGAAATCAGCTTGTTGCCTAATTCACTTATCTGTTGGCATGTTTGTGAAATATGAGGAAATTAAAAAGATTGTAGTCTGAAAAGACCAATAGACGTATTGGGAAACATGAATCCATTGTAACAGTAAAGCTTTCTCCAAACTTGGTATTTGCAGCAAAGATCAGGAAGCTTTATTTAATTAAAGTTTCTAGGTCAGTGCTCCAGGTCTGAAGTTCAATTCTTACCTCTGGTTGCTGTCTTTGTGGAGTCTGCTGTATTTCCCATGTTTGCATATGTTTTCTCTGATAGTCACTCATGTGTCATGTTTTATTCTACCTCCCAAAAAAAAAAAAAAAAGCATGCTTATTGTTTTGGTTGCACTAAATTATCTGGATAAAAATTGTATTTACACTTGCACTTTTTAACTGAGTCATGACTGAAAAGGGATAGAGAAGGACCAACTCATTTACTACAGTAATTAATTTAAATTTAAAAATGAATGCCAAGCTCTTTATAATAAGAACATATTCTGTTCTGTAATACTTGGAAGAGAAGGGCCAGTTATATTCCTCTTTGACATGGGGTTTGACAGTTTTTTAGTAGCCTACATGTGTGTGTGTGTGTGTGTGTGTGTATTTTCCTATCTGTTTTACACTACATTGATTTTTTAACATCTGCAAAATGATTCTGCAGTTGGATCTGCTAAGGTTTCTAGAAAAGTTTCTTGATTGATATAACATGTATGTGAACTGAACAAGGTTTATAATGCAGAAGTACATCCTGTAGCCAGGAAATGAGAGTATTCCTTTATTTCCTTTAAGCAGATTGCTGTACTTTAAAGTAAATGAACAGGAAAAAGCAGAAATAGTGTTGCCAATGATTTTCCAGGTGCGTTAGATGCATCTATTTAGTAAAGGATACAAACTGTGGCATTTTTTTTTACTTGCAAGCACATTCTGCTGTTAGTAAATTGTCAAATGCCAAGTGTGCAGCAGCATTGCAACTGTATTTGGTCTGATACAGGTTAAACTAGCTAACATTACATAACCTACACAGGTGGTTTAGGGGATGAATCAATCGAGCTTGGACCCTCCTAAGAATTGATCCAAGACAGACAAGACAAACTATGATAGGATGATCCCTGGCACTTCTTACCTTCACTCTTGCCTAAGATCAGATTGTTGTTGACGTTTGAGACACTTTATCATAGTTTCAAAATGGGAAGAGAAAATCAACGAGCACCACCGTGAAAGCTGTAATAAAGATACAGATAAAATAAAAATTCCTGCCAATATAAAGAGCAATATAAGTAGAAATAATCCTCCAGAGTTCTTGTTTTCAGACCATTTATTAACAGTTCTTGAAACAGGATGCACTGATCACAACATGCAGTGACTCATTTGCTGCATCTTTAAATTTGGCATTTATAAATTGTGGCATTAAAAACCTGTAACAGCAATTTACAATTAAGTATTAACAAAGCAGAGTTATTTAATGAGAATACCATCTTTGTTCAGACTGCATAACTATGGATCAAATTACCTGAAGAAGTCAGAGAGGCAAGATAGCTCACTTCATTTTCAAACTAAATAGTTATTGTAGGTAGCTCTAGATTTAAAACACGAAAGACCATGATTTTGATCAGAATATCTCTGAGCTTTCTGCAGGATGCTTTAAAAACAAGACATTTATATTTTTTTAATGTTTTTTGGTCCCCTTGTATGTCATTAATTCCAACCCAGCCCCCCAGTTCCCCACATCTGCACTGAGTATACCAGCAGTCTCCTAAACCCAAACGCCCCCGTCTTGCTCCAGTTTAGCCTGGGGCTGGTTGTGATTCCTTTTTTATTTATTTATTTATTTATTTTTTTGGTAACACCTTTATTAAATTAGCATTTAAGACAGGCAAACATAGATTAACAGAAAAGAAAACAAACTATACTAACATTTTTTTCAATTTATATACATGATGCAGCCCATATCTTTTCTTAACTCGTAACTTTCATCAGTCCAACATTACTTAAATTGCTGAATTCATGCCTTCCCTTAAACCTCACTTCCCTTCCGCCTCATAAACATTGTTTCCAAGTTTCTATTTTTCTATGTGATATGCTCCTTCTCTTTTCTGAAGATTGTCCTTCCAATTCTTATCTCTTTTATAATCAGTATTTAAATACAGTTGGTTTAGACTTGGATTTCCATTTTCTAGAAATTGTCTTCTTAGCCAACAGAGTTAAACTTAGTAAGTACTATGTCTAGGCAATTCAGATCATGTGTTCCAACTTAAAAAAAGAATCATTTTTAGTCACAACTATGCTTCTAACAGAGTACTCGGAAGGAAATTTTTAAAATGTGCCAGCTCATTACACTCCCAAAACATATGTTCTCAGATACCTCTTTATTCCCCGTCACACCTCCAGCTTTTACTATCTACCTGAGGAAGGATTCCTTGAAGCCTTGAAGTCTGCTAGGAGTAAAAAAATACCTATGCAAACACTTCTAAGCAAAGATCCTAAACATTCTGGATTTTGTTGCATACTTGGAATCCGTTCATGTGTCCTTCGATTGTTCTCGTGTAAATTACTTTTCCAGTCTCTTTTTCCCTATCTTTTCTAGCCTGCTGTGACTAATTGTTTTTTTTTTTTTTTCCCAATAACCATCTTTATTAAATTATCACGTGTGATATAGATAAGCTTACATTTATATAAATGAAGAGCAAACAACATTGACACAGCGGTGGTGCAGTGGGTTAGCATTGTCGCCTCACAGCAAGAGGTTCTCCGGTTCGATTCTTTTCTATCTTTGCCCTTAGATACTCAGGGGAAGAGAGGGAGGGAGAATGCCCCCCCCCCAAAGGAAAAAAAAAAGACATCTTTTCTTTTCTGTCTTTGCCCTTAGACACTCAGAGGAAGAGAGGGAGGGAGAACGTCCCCCCCCCCCCCCGCAAAAAGGGGAAAAAAATGCTAGTACTTGCTCAGAACTGAGAGTGTTAGTGGTATGCTTCAGGTGGATATCAGACTGACATCCCTATGGATGAAATCCTGCAGCATGACTCAAGCTTATACCACACACACTAGTATTTGATTTCCTGGGATGGAGTTACAGACCCTGTCATGAGATCACTCCGTGGGCTCTTCAGAAGGCAAAGGACCTCACAATGGACCTTCCCCAACTGTGGTAGTCTTTGCAGGACCTTATAAAATGTTTCAGGAGGCTAGGTTTTGTCCCCAAATTCCAGTAATCTCTGACCAGAGTGATTTCAGACTGCTGTCTCAGGTAAGCCTAGTGGTCCCAGGCCTCAGCCAGTTAATTAGGATATTGGCAGTGCAAGGAACATGGGGTGCATTTGTAATGCAGAGGCATTCTCTCCTTGAATTACTGAACTCCCCTTCCCCTAAAATCGTTATTGACCAGATTCTACAAACTTTATTTAAAACTACATATTATGCTGTCTTGTCATTAGTACAATGTACAACATCACAGAAACCCTCCTGGATCTTTTTCAGCCTTATTCTCTCCACAGGGCTATGTCACTCCACTAGGGTGACTCCACCAAAGACCTTACCAACTGTCACCGTATTAGCCTTACCATCATCATCTTTAAATACATAAAGTACATCTTTAAATACATAAAACTGTCTGGATCATCCTCTTAAATGAAATTTGGGACCTACAGACCCTTGACTTCATCAGTTCAGCTCTGTGAGTGGTTGATCCTTCCTTCTTGATCTAGTTCATTTCTTTGAAAATGTAACGCGTATCAAGTCCATACTGTCTGTCTGGACTTATCTAAAGCCTTTGGTAGGATTCCTCATACCAGTATTTTGAGAGCCTGTAGTCTCAACATAAATACCCTTTGAGATGCAAATGGTCTGTCTGATCAAGTGCACAAAGTGAGAGTTGGTGTTACACTAGTGTTATGCCTTAGTTTAACATACTGGGCAAACCTAAGTGCTATTAATGCCCCCCCCCCCCCCCGACAGTCATATCCTCAGAGAGGCATGCCAGAACCAAGAGCTGGTGAACCAACATGACCTTCAGCTTAACATTAAAAATGTAGTATAGTTGCCTTTGGGAAGCAAGTCTGTCTGCTGATTACTACATTAAAAACACCCCAGTTAAGGTCATTGCAGTCATTACAGAACTAGATACCTTCATCAGCAATGAACTATGACCGTTATGTTCTAAGTTTTGACTTGTTCTAACTTGCCTGTTTTAATTAGCAAAGATAATATTCTTCAGGTACACAATATCGTAATTCTTCTCTGTTCTTCTGTCATCAGGCCAGCAATATCATTGCCCTGTTTAGAATGTACTTTTTCAAAATCTTGCCTAACTAGAAAGACCTCAACCCTTTTCTAACTAAAAAGGTCAATGAACTAAATTCCCTTAGACAACCTGACAGATGAAAACTTTCTCTCGTTTTTCTGTACGTCATGCCAGCGCCTGTGTGGTGATCTCCATCTTGTGTTCTCCTGTAAGGAAGATCCTGCCCTACTAAACCTCCTCCACCTCAGAAATACTAGTAATATTAAAATCACTCATTCCACAGACATCAGCCTTCATTGCAACATAAAAAAGACCTCATGGAGAAATAGGGGTTCTTTGAGTTAGGAACCTACCTGTGGAACAATCTCCCCTTACTTGTCAAACAATGTAATACATGTGCCTCTTTAAATTCTGCATTAATCATTTTGATGGTTATCTACAAATTTAATCTTGATATAAGCTGAAAGGCACTTCCTGATTGAGGTGGCAGATCTGCGCACAAAACTGTATTGCATGGTCAGGATCTAGGCTATATGCATCATAAAAAGTACAAATATATATTGCAGGCTATATATTTTAGACTGTTGCAGTCTAGGTATTTTAGGTTGTGATAGTGAGAGTGCATTCCTGCAGCAATTGCAGGACCTACTAGGTAATGCAGGGCAACATGAATTGTTGTTGACAACGGGTGACTTGAACGCACATATAGGGACAGGCAGAATAGGATATGAGCATTGCCTGGGTCCACATGGGTGGGGCAAAATGAATAAAGGAGGAGAAGTCATTCAAGACTTCTGTCTGGCAAATAGCTTAATAGTAGCCAACACATGGTTCAGAAAGAGAAAGTCAAAAGATCACATAGAAGGGTGGCCAACATGCAACTCAGGTGGAATTCCTCTTAGTAAGGAAAGGACAGTGGAGTAGAATCAGTGACTGCAAAGTCATCCCCAGTGAAACAGTTGGCCCACAGTACAGACCACTGGTTACCACAGTCAGATGCAAGCAATGGTCAAAGAAGGTGGTACCAGGCTGAAGACCTGGAAGCTGACTGGAGAGGAAATACTCAGGGCTCTAGCACCCCAAGAAGTGGAGGAGATAGGTGCAGTTGAAGAATGGCAGTGCCTTAAAACAGCATGTGTGAGGACTACAGAACAGATATGTGGCTGAGCCAGGTGTGGAAGTAAGGTACATAAACAAAGCTGGTTGTGGAATGCAGAAGTCCAGGAAGTCATCAAAAGAAAGAAAGAAAAAAAAGTGAAGGAAAAAGTGTGAGATTGCAAGGAATGGACCAGGCTAGGAAGAAATACTGGTTGGCTGACAAAGAAGCAAAAAAGGAGTTGCCGTAACAAAGAACATGGCATCAGTGGCAGCTTCTAAATGAAGAAAGCATCACAGATGCTATACTGCCCCAGGAACAATGTACAATGAGAGAAGAAGAGAAGCCCACCTTAGAAGAAGTAAGAATTCCACCAAGGAAAATGAAGTCAGAGAAATCAGCAGGCTAAGGTAAGGTCACAGCAGATATGATAAAGATTCAGGGTGAGATGGGGAGAAATGACTCCTGAGGGTACTTATAGCAGTATGGAAAGAAAGGCAGATCCCAAGTGACTGGAAAATAAGCATACTAATGCTAGTGTGCAAGAACAAAGGGGACATCCACAACTGTGGAGAGGACAGAGGTATAAAACACCTGTCACATTGCATGAAAATTCTGGAGAGGGTGATTGATAAACGAATATGCAGAGTAGTAGAAAGTAAGATGGGAGGTAAGCAGTTTGGATTTAGCTCAAGATGCAGCACAGCTGACCCAATATTTGCAGTGAGACAGTTGAGAAGAAGCTAGAGATGAGGAAAGAGTCCAACTAGGCATTCTTAGACTTGGAGAAAGCATATGACCAAATCCCAAGAAAGCTGGTTTGGGCAGTATTGCTGTGATTCAAAGTCCCAGAAGCATTGGTGGGATTAGAGTAGGCTATGTACAAGGACCCAGTGACTCAAGTACGAACAGTGTTCGGTCTCACAGAGGGATTCCCAGTGGGAGTAGCCACACACCAGGGTTCAGCTCTGAGCCCACTGCTGTTCAACTGGCACTACACTAGCAAAGACTGGAGGGGACAGATCCACAAGGTTGCTCTATGCAGGCAATGTGGCATTTGAGTCAGACTGAGCAAGAACTTCAGCAAAGGATAGGAGAATAGAAATCAAAACTGAAGGCACATGGGATGAAACCAAGTACAGGTAAGACAGTGGTAATGGCAGCAAATTGGAGAAATCAGAGGAAGTTAAGAACTGAGCTAGAAGGGAGGATAGTGGAACAGGTTAATAGCTTCAAGTATCTGGGAGGGATGGTTAAAGAGAAGGAAGTCTGAATGAAGAGGTCAAAGCTAGAATCAGAGGGGCTGCAGCCAAATGGCATAGTGTCAGGTGTAGTGTTTGACAGAAAAATGCCAAAAGAAGCTGAAAAGTAAGGTGTACAAAACAGTGGTCTGACCAGTACTACTGTATGGTTCAGAAACCTGAGCAGTAAAGGCAGAACAGATGAGAAAACTAGAGGTGATGGCAATGAAGTGCCTGAGATAGTGGTAGGATGCACACTGTGGGATAGATGAAGAAATGAGGACATAAGAGCAGAAGCCAAAGTATCTGCAATTGCAGAAAATATCAGAGAACAGAGTATGGTGGTTAGAGCATGTGTTCAGAAAAGCAGAAGACAATCTGGTGAATATGATTTGGAACAGACAAGATAAATGAAAGAGAAAAGAAGGGTGTCCTGCAAAGAGGTGGATGGATTGTATGAGAGAAGATCTGCGACAGTCAGGCATGAGTGTCGAAGGCAGGCAGGTGTGTGGCATTGAATCGAGAGAGATGGCAACAATTAACATGACATCCTGACCCCATGTAGAAAAATTGGAAAAAGGTGGTTGATGGTGATGGTGATATATTGTAGTCTAAAAAGAGGCTTTTGATATGCCACATGGAAAAAATATCCACGTTGAACCAGGACCAGATCAAATTCAACCCTCTGATTTACACAAGGACCCAATGTACTCCTGACTGTGGGTATATCATTTGAATCAGCAAAACTGGGTGAGATTCAAAGCCAGTAGGATAATGATGCATTTGAGGAAGTTAATTATGTTGAGCAAAAGTGCATTTACACTGAGTGGATATATGCTATTAAACTCCAAAAGGTATAACAACCAAAGCAAGTGTTATGATTCGTGAGTTTGACTAACTTTGCAGAAAAGGACTTTCCAAAGATTCACTGTTATGTATGCCAGAATGTCTTCATCTCATTTTGGCTTAAGTTTGTCTATTTCCAAGGACATTAGGTCTCTATTTTGGCAAGATATGCTACTTGCATGTGATGTCTGTCTTACCCCCTCCTGAGATGAGATGTTCAGGACGATCGTTAAACCTCAAGAAGTTTGTTTATGGTCCTACAAGACACACTGTTGTACTGGTATACCAACATGAAAGACATCATTGAGTTAGAAGGGGCAATTACTCAGGTTAACCTTCTGTTTTTCTGGCAAGAAGGGGACAAAAACATCCTGGAAATTGTTACTAGCCATTTTGGATTAACTTGTATGGTGATGGTCTGTAAACCTTTGCCAGTTTGTGCAGTCATTACATTTTTGTCTGGGATTGTATAGGTTTAGACTTTTTTGTTCCACTGAGATTGGTTTCTCACTTCAGGTCCATGGTATCCTCTTGAAAGTGGTTTGTGTGATGTCCCTGAATTTGTTCATTCTGCTTTCTGTTACTTTGCAGTGACATAACCTGGGGAGTAAGGTTCCTTCTGCCTGAAGAGGTATTTGCTTTTTCCTGATATATTACTGGGCTGTATAAACACATTTGGTTAAAATGAACCAGATTTGTACATCTCCTTTTTATCCAAACAGAGGGACAGTCAGTTGCAAAAACATAGACTTGCCAAGTCAAGTGATGTTTCTAACCATCAGGTAAATACCTCACTACTGCCAAATGCTGTGGTCAAAGCCCAGTCTACTGTTGGAACCGACTGCTTCATCAGGGTGTTTCCATTGCAGTCACTTGTAGGAAGGTCACATAGTCATCTGTCTGTACTTTTACCAGCATTTTTGTTTTGACACTGACTCCAGGAGCTGCCTTCTTTAGGCATTTTAATACTTTTGGTTTCAGCTTTGAGCTTTCTTTCCCCTTGTACAATTCTTTTTCTGTCTGCTAGCAGCCTGCTGGTTGTTGCTTAAGTTTCAGCCGAGCTGTACAGGACCGATCAAGGAGGACATTCAAAGTTATTTGTAGCACATATCTTCTTACTGTATCAGTTGATATGCGAGGGAGTAAAAAATCCTTCTTTTGGGAGTCAAGAATGTTGTTCCAGCCATCTCATGATGGAGAGATAAAGCACTGCCTATTTCACAGGTGATCCAAGTGTGAATAGTATCTTAAGCTCTTATAGAAGCTGCTTGGGGGGATGAGAGTGAATGGCTGCCTCCGATTTGCCCATTGGGAAGAGATGGAACTACCTCACCATCTAGGTGGCACCTAGCAGGAGAACTAGTTGCCCAACTAATAAAGACTGAGATTATGAAGCCCACATTGCCAATAGTTTAAGCCACACAGCGAGAAGGGGAATTTTATCATGTAAAGGCATGCTTCCCCTTGGAGGGCAGCTGTAGTGGAACTTGGAAAAGTTGCAGCAGGTGAGGGGGGTGGTCCTCCAGGGGGAGAGTCTAGACTTCCAAGTAGGACCAGCAAAATAGCCCACTCCTTACTATACCCATTTCTTGCAATGAGCAGATGAGCTCATGGAGGGATTCATGGACAGGAGCGAGTGAGCCATAGAGCTCTTGACAAACCATGGAAATTCCCTGCTTCCTCGACTGTGGAATGAATGGGAAGATTAGCTGCAGATGGAGGACCTATCGGGCTTTGTCCTGGTGGGAGGGTTGAAATAAAATGCCCTTCTTCCGTCCCATTCTGAGTAGGCTGATGTTTTACCTCCAGTATTTACTGCTGGAGTTCCATCTGCATTGTCATGTATATACGTTTATATTACTTACTAGACAATTAAGAGCCAAATCTTCATTTTCTTTCATGATCTGCAGGCACGTGCTCTCTAACAAAAGACAAAATCTTTTTTTCCCCCCAGGTTTACAGAAAAGTGCCAGGGAGAGAACATGTGGTACAAGGAATGAGTGAACTTTGTCATAAGTACATAGCCACTCCAAGTGTGGGATTTTCCCAAAAGACACGTTTGAAATTCTAATTGAGGAAAATACAGAACACAGCTGTAGGACTTACTAAATGGGTCCTACATATCAACTTGATAATATTAGGAATATGTCTTGTTTATTTTGGATGGTTCCCTTTCAAAATACAATCTTCCACACCTTTCTCTCATCAGTTTTGTTTATTCAAGTATTGAATTTTAGTAGGTAGTAATTATATTTTACTCAGTACTGCATGGCATATGCATTGCCAGGCTATTAATGTTCCTACTTGCATTGAATGCACATAGTAATAGTTCATCTTTAAACTTGAATGACTAGTCACACCAGTGTCTGTAGGACACAGCGTGTTGCATTAGAAACTTTGCACAGATGACATACACTTAGCATTACATATATGCTGTTTAGTAATTTGTGTCTGACCCTTCTGTCAAAGTGATGCAGTTTATTCTAAAAGTTACATAATAGAAATGTTTGCTCAAAACCAAAGTGAATTATTTATCTACACTAGTGGGGAAACTGAGTGTGCCTTTCTTCAGAAATATTTTCAGTGCAGGCCTCATTGTGGCTCGGACTTGTATCTACTTATATGTTTGGTGCATGTAGACACTTCTGCAGTGAACACACCTTCACATAAAGTGGTGACCCCTTTTGTCAATTTCTTTGCATAAGTGAGATTCATATGTTGATTGAAATGCAGGTACTTTTTTCATAAAAGGTTGACACTGAGAACAAACCTTAAAAGGAGGGAACTTGCACTTAATAAGATAAAGCAAGCATCCTGTTTTTGGTTTCCAGTTTTGCTCTGATGCCAGCAAAATTGAATTAATTCCACATATCACTAAATACTGTTCCCTAACCAGAGTATTTTTTTTCTATTGCCACACACAACACTAATTACATGGGAATGTGTAGTCTGTTGCTAGTGAATAACCATAAACCAGTTGGCAATCTAATGCTAAATGGGTTGCTTTTCAAAGCTGTTCTTGCACAACTTGAAAACTGAGTATTAAATCTATTTTAAAACCATTCATCAAAAGAGAGTGCATCTTACCTTGGATTTTTAAATAATGAGTCAGCTAATGAAAGCAAATAGTGTCTAAGGATGAAAATATTTACCCCAAAGCTAATACTAGGTTACTGAATTTATGTTATGAATCTCTACACCAGTTTTGGAAACCAATACTGTAAGATAGGCGGTAATGTAGCTTCTGTTCAAGACAAATTAAGATTTCTAAAAAGTTGCTCTTTGGAGGAAATGGCACTTGCAGAAGTGAGTAGACTTCTTCTGCAGTCAGTTGCATTATTCCCTGCCTGGTACTTGACTGAGTGTATATGGGAGTTAGGACTGGCAAGTAAAAATAATGAACCACCTCTGATGGCTGAATGCATGAAGACCTCTCTTGGACGACTGTCACCCTGATGATGGGAAATGAATGAGTCTGTTGGTCAGGAAGGAGTTGATGATTGGCAGGTAGATGGGGCAAAAAAACAGCAAAAGGAAAAAAAAATGAACAGATTCTGTCCTTAAGGAATTTTTAAAATCATTTTTACTGCTTTACTGTCTGCGTTAACATGTTTTCCTTTATGTATCGTGAGTCCCCAACAGAAACAGACTGTCTTTCAATATTCAGTGACCAAAGAAAAAAACACTAAGGTGCTGATAAAACACCTTCAAAAGTGTGAACTGAGCTGCAGCGTCATGACTGAGTTACATACCTGTCAAACTCTTAGCACAAAAAATCTAGATAAAGCCAAAAATAATGGAGGGGGCAAAGGCCTAAAAATAGGGACAGATATTAAATATTGCTCTTATAAATGTTGAAGGATACTAGAATTAGCATGCATTTTCTGAAGGATATGAGCTCTGAAATCCAAATGGTTGTCATTATTTACTGATTTGCAATAAAACCACAAATTTTATGAAGAGCAGACCAAAAATATGGGAAAACAGTGTGGACAGTTGAGAGGTATGCAGAGTTATTTAGTAACTGCACTTGAGCCATATAGCAATGTGTGTGTGTTTATAGCAAATTGTGGCAGCAGTTAAATATTGCAGCTTACTGTCTGTACCTCAAACTTAGTCACGATTGTTTATCTGTTAGTTTGTCTTTTGTAACAAAATGCTTGAAGCTCACTAGGATGAGTTTTATTTTAGACTTTTGCAGAAATATGGTCTCCAAAATGAAATCTGTATTTGTTTGTGTCTTTTGGCTTTTCCCGGTTAGGGGTCGCCACAGCGGAACTCCGGTCCGCTAATGAATGTCGCCACACAGAAGACGCTCTAACTGAGAATCGAACTGTGAGGCGACAACGCTACAGCAGCACCACCACCGCAGTCCAAAATGAAATCTGTATAAACAGTGTTAATGTTTATTGAAACAAATAGCTTTCTTTTGATTGTTTCTGTTTGCATATTTTTTTTTCATATTTTAATTATAGTTGTGTTCATTATATATGTCCTGTTTCTTCCATGTGTATTTTTAATTTTGTAGCCCTTGTTAATTTGAATATTTTCTTGAAATGAAGAGATTTCAGCACAACAGCCTGTTCTGTTAGACATTGTCTTATTCTAAAGCAGTTCTAACCACTTGGAAAGATTTATACTGCCTGTGTCAGATAAATTTAATTCTGAAATACTATTTTATGTATTTTTGTTGTTTTTCTTCTGGTCTTAGCCCCTTTTTATGGGTATGTCAGGGAAAATAAATGTTAATGTATTTTATTTTTTGCTGATTGGGAGTGATCTCTAGGCATAGCCCATTTTCTGAGTAGAACTGGAAAGAGAAGCTCCAAGTTGACAATGTGCAGGTTGCTGTTAATGCACAGTTAAATTTAGCTGTCCCAGTTGGCTTAATGATTTCCTAGTAGGTAAGAACTCTACTGGCCAATTAGTTCTGCCGGGGGGGTGGGGGGGGGGGTGCAGAGGAAGTAGTGCTATTACTGTGATGGGATGTCTGTGAGAAGGTCTCTCTGAACCTTACCCGTTCCCATTACACATGTCCATAGCATCCCAGGTGTAATATACAGTGGGTGTAGACAAGGGGAGGTTGTCTCAGTTTTGCTTCAGATGTTTCATAAAAAGAATCCCCCTTGAAGGCAGAATGCTTGTGGGAATCCTCAGTCTATCAGGGATTTTAACATGAGTCTGCACCCAGGAATATCCCCATCTAGCAGGCTTCACCTTGCCCGTCTCACCTCAGCCAGCTCTTCCAATGCCCAGACCTGCTTGCTGAAACTGGGTCGGCTTGTTCATAGTCAGGACCTCATCCTTGTATGCCGCAGAGCTGATTTGGCTCTCTCCTGGTATAGCTGCATTTTTAAGACTCAGTATAGTTTTTAAAAGCCATGTGGAATATTTTTAGGCATAGAGTGTTCAAAGTTTATACTTTTCTGAGGTGAAATGTTCACAACAAAGAGGTTGTCGTCATGCATTAAGTCACCAGTAGACAGATTAAAATGGTGCATCAAGCATTTAGTGTTCTGCAAGATAGACTATGTTGGACCATGCTGACGCTAGTGATTTATAAACTTGTATCTTGATAAATTTCAGCGTAGAGCAAATGATTAAGCAGGATGACAACACCTGAGTTGTGCATTAAGAAAGTGTTTAGATTATTAGTAGAACTGTATTACAAATATCCTTCTGGTGATGTCACTGTTTTATTACGTGCCATAAGAGTATTTGGTGGGTTTCATAGAGTAGAGAACTAAACATCCTTGAGAGTCTGATTTGTAGGACATGTTTTCCTAAGAATTTTAAATGGCATAGCTGAAAAAGTGGGTTGTAGGTTGTTCTGGAAAAAAAAAAAATTTTTCGATTCACTTTTGCTTGAGGAAAAAAAAGTTTGAAAATACATTTCACAAAGTTGCAGTAAGTTTTTAATCTTTATTTTCTTGCAGAATGCCTTACTCACCCTATTTCTATCCGATAGCCCGCAACTCTGGGATTGCTGTATATCAAAGCTGAAGAGAAATTTCCCTTGAGTGACCCTTTCTTAACATTTAAAAAAAAAAAAAAAAAAAAAGCATGATTTGGCCATTTAAGCTTCATGTAAATCACCTTTTCTCCTGAGAAGAGTATTCCATATTTATCATTCTGGTATTGTTGACATAAACATCATGCATTTTAAGTTGTCTGAGGAATACTAGTTAGGTTGCTAAGCGAAGAGCTAACATTTTTATTAAGGAACAAAAGTCAAGCATTTTTGAAATGATTACTAATCCTGCAGAAAACACAGGCTGATCTTGCACTGTTTTACGCCTGAAGACAACAAATCTTATAGGCATCATATTGAAAAGAAAAGCATTATAAAGTGCCACCTCGGACTTATGTTATTGTAAAGCCTGCTCAAAGCAGGGATTGTCATTGGGAAAAAGTCAGTTTTATTAAAATGTTTTTGCTCCTGAAAATGTTAAGTGAAAATCATTTTATGCTGCTCAGAAATAGATTAAAAGCCTTAGCATGACAAGTTTATTTGGTGGGGAAGAAGTTCAGAGGGTAAACATAGCCAGCTTCAATTTGCTGATGTAGACCATATTTTGCTCAATAGTTTTGCTTTTACTTTTTCCTGTTACGTTTTCCTGTCATCTTGTTGATTTCCAAGGGTCAACAAAAGTCTCACTTAGCTAATCATATCTGCTGTCACTGTTGTATCCCCTTCATCAGCTAAGTTCATCTACCAGCAGTTTAACCCTTGTCATCTATGGGTTTGTGTGGTGTAGAGGAGTGTTGGGTATTACTGAAGGGCACCATCTTACAGCTACCCTCCCTGTATTCTGATAGACATATGTCTTTTTTGCACTGTTGTCAGCACACCTATGTCACATTCCTGTGCTTGCCTTGCTTGGAGATTTGTTTACTCCACAAACCAGCTTGATATCCCGCTGTTCTACTGCCATCTGCACATCTTTACCAAGGAGTGCGCCATTGGTAGCTAGTAATCGTAAGTAGGCAGGCTGTCTTCCAGGCACTCAAAACCTGTCTCATTGAGCTTCCCATGTGCAGTCCGGACATTACTCACGCATGCCTGTGGTACCCTGGGTAGAAGCTGTACATTGCTACATTTCATGGGAAGACAAATTATTAAAAAAAAAAAAAAAAATTGAGAGAATGCGAGTGTTGATACCTTCCTGTGTTTCTTAAAATTCAAGAAGATGATATATAAAAGTTGTGATCACTTAGAAAAATACAGTGCATTAGTAGGTGACCTCTGGACATTTTTGAAGATGGATCAGATTATGAAAAAAGACACAGATACAAGGATTATAAAATTTTCAGTTAACCGGAACTCTAGCAACCTGCACTGTCAAGAAACCGGCAAAAAAAAATCAAACAAACACAGTACAATTTTCATTTGGTTGCGCTTTGTTTTCCCCCCACAGAAACATACCTTACATTTTTAGAGTTTGAGTATTAAAAAGGAAGATAGGAATAAATTCCCGCTCTCCCCAATCTGACAAGTCAAACCAAACAAATAATATAGGGTACAGTATTAGTTAGGCCTATTTTTAATAGTAACTTTCAAGCAACCAGAAACTACAGTTGTCCAGCATCTACCAATCCCCATGGGTGCTGGTTAGCTTAGTGTTTACTGTAGACCACTAAACTTTATGTGGGGAGAGTTACTGTAGAGTCAGTCTGCTCAAAAAAGTGAAGGTGATATTAGTTTCTAGAACAGAAGCTTCTGTTAAAAAGGGATGATTACTAGGGCACATGAAATAATGCAATATAACTATAAAATGTAATCAAAGGAGATTAAGCAACACTACAAAAAGACAATGGGAAGTCAACAAATTTGGGAGGCTCAGCATTTTTTGAATGAAAATGTTGGCACAGGTATTTTTATACTGCAAGTAGACTTCGAAGAATTTTTCCTCTGGTTGATAAATGCCGGGGGGGGGGGGGTGTATGATGGGGGGTAATTGGCAGCGTGTTATCAAAAAAAAAAATAAAAAAAAATATAACTGTTGAGAAGAACAAATGGTTGTAACTAAGGAAACTGTTCTTTTGAGATTGGATATAGGATCTGAATTGCCAAGACATCGTAAGGCCTCACTAACAATAATTTCATTGGCTGCCAAGAAAGCTGTTACTAGAAAATGGAAAGCAAAGTTTTTCCCAATGTCAAGGGAGTCCAGGATATTGTGAAGGAGACGAGTACTGGAACTGGTATCCTTAAAAAGGAAAGGATCAATGTTCTTAGAAATAAAGGAGTTTGTGGGAACAATGCACACAGCATAATGGTGAAGAGGAGCAGTGAGGTTTGAGAAGTCAGAAACTGAGCAATTTATGTAATGTTTGTATGAATGATTGTTAAAAAGAAAGCATTCGTAATACTGTGTGACAACGGATTTCTATGGATACTGCTTGTTTTCTGTTTTATTAATGTATGTAATACCATGTTACTGTTAAAATATGATAACTTAAAAAAAGAAAAGAGAAAGATATTGGGAATGAACTGTACTTAGGTTTTAAAATACATTTTCAAGTTAAGAAGTGAATGCACAAGACCGACATGATGAATTTTTTTAACTAAACTCATAAGTATTGGTTAAGGCATTTCTGTAAACTCTTTTCTGACTTTTTCTGTATAGCTTCTTTTAAGGCTGAAACTGTGGAAAGAAAACTGGTTAAATCTTGCATCATCTAGCATTTCTGCCTAATTTTATAATACTCCTTGGGGACCTATACAACCTCAATATCTAAATTTATTATGCAGCATCATGACAGGTACCGTTGCTTGTGGAAGTCTCAGGCTAATTTTGACTATTGCATTTAGTAATTTCTGGCTTGGTGGTACTACACAAGAATTTGATCATACATTTTTTTTTTGGATTTAGATATCCCACTCCCCTGAGAAATCAGAAATCTGGTTTTCTAAAGATTTTAAACAAGCTTGATCTAACCAAAAAAGGCAACAGTTGTATGGCTGATCTCTGATGCTACAAAAAGATTATCTTCAGAAAATGGAAATTTGTGTATGCTAATCCTTTAATTTGTAATAGTTAATATATTGATTACATTTTAGTCTTATTTGTGCAAACCTTTGCAGCTCTGACCAAAGTCACAGTGCAAATGCTATATGCAGAAACTGTCTGAATAGCAAGCCTACCTGCATTTTTTGAGGATGAGGGAAGAAAAGAGAATCTGAAGTAGATATATTGGGGTGCAAAGAGGACATGTAAATTCCAAATAGTTTTAATGAACAGACATAATAGAGCCCTTGTACTGTGAGACAGCTGTCACATAAGCCTTAATATTCATGTGGTGATTTGTGTGAGGGAAGGAATTGGAATTTATTCTGTGCTTGTATGGTAAATCAGTTATGTGTTACTGAAATTTATGGGAGAATAGTTTAAATGTGCTCAGGCATGTTTGATATTCTGTCATCATTGTAACATAACAAACAATGTGTTGCTGACTTTTTCTGGTTGGAGAGTAGTTTATTCAGATGTGAAGTGGTGCGTTTTATTCAGGATGTTACCTTAGCAACTCTTAATTCTAGTACTGATTCTAGGTGTGGTGGTAAGGGTACTTCTCACTTTGCAGCCAATTTGTATGGCTAAACAGTAGTACTTGTTTTTGTATTTGTTTGAGATTAATAATGGAAGTCCCAGTCATGTACCCCATCATAATGAAACAGAGCATTGAAGAACCGCCCAGATTTTGTAGGTTTTTGTTTTTCTTTCATCTGTTAATGCTTAGATAGAAAGTCAGACAATGAGAGCCTTTTACCACTAGTTTACTACCGTTGATGACAGTGTGCATAGATGGCAATATCCCAGATCTTGTACTTCTTTGCTGGTTGCCCTCCTTTAAATGTAGCACAGACGTCTCATTTCCCTTGTGAGGTCAAAAGGACAGACCCTCCCAGATGCTTTCTAGCTCTTTTAATTCTTGCCTGTGGTTACAGAATCCTGTAATTGATGGTTATTGAAGAGGGACTGATGCACTGTTTACATTTTTTTTCCTTTTCTTTTCCAGACACCTTTATTGCATTATCACTTGTGATATAGGGAAATTAGCATTAATATAAAAGTAATCAGTCTATATTAACATAAACATTATACTTCTCGTATATTGCTATACATCATATGACCTAAGCAATATTATATAAATTATTCAATTCTGAAAGCAAGTTTATTTGATCACTTGTGCTGTCTTCTCCGTTATTAGCAGCCCCACGTGACTGCTGTCTGATGTAGGGCAGTAAAATAGCCGTGAATTCTTCCCTTTAACTTCTTGTTCTATTTGCTAAATGATGGTCCTGGCGACCACTGCTGTTTAGTGACTGAGTAACTTGTTAAATTCTTTTGTGTGACACTGGAGGGAAAATGTCAGAATAACTGGATGATTTAGCATAGTGGCACGTTGCCCCCAGCTGGCCTGCTCTGTGTAGAACTCCCAAGATTTGTGTTTTAACACCACTGTCCACAATGTTAATGCTGCTGGTGGTATGCCTTATGGTGCAGTATTTTCTGCATGCATTTCTCTGAATTCGTATAACTTTTGTGTGAATTTACATGCATAAGCATTATTCGCTTCTAAAAAAAAAATACTGATATTAACATGCAGATTTACTGATCAAAAGGTTGCAATTTGCTCCCTGAAGCCAGTGGCCTGTTTTGTGTTGGTTGTGTAAACATAGAATTATTCAGTCTTTTTTTTTATTTATTTTCTTTTTTGTATCTGATATGCAAAGAATGTTGTAATATTTCCATTTGTGCATTATTTTATATTCCTTTAACACTGCTATTTTTTTTTCTTATTTCCGCAGTTGGTTTTGCAAGCGTGGAATGTCCCGGATCTTTCTGCTGGGGTGAATTGCTCCTTTGAGGATTTCACTGAAAGTGAGGGAAGGATAGAGGAAGGAAGGATTTTCTGCATTTCACCGTCTGCAAAAGATGTTGTCCCCATCACCAAGGGTCAAGGTGAGTCTGAACAGTAGTGGAGGAGACTGGGAAATGCTTATAACAGCTGTAGTATTAACATCAGGATTCTTCATTGAGATTGAGGAAACAGTCACTTAAGTTTATTTTTCAGCTGTTTCACATTTTTACTTTATGACTGAGAAAGCATTTTTGTCTTGCTTAGCTGCATTTACAGTCTTTTATTTGAGGCTTTTTGCCAGTGACCACCTTTTAAGGGGGGAGGAGCACTGACCTTTACATAGGTAGTCTATGGCAGCATTTGATGTAGATAAGTTTTAGTTAATCCTTGATTTGTCATTTGGCAGCAGGTATATGGTTGTAACCAAGTGTATTTATTACACTTCTTTGAGAAAAAATTTGTGATGGTACAGCGAGAATGTTTTATCCCCACCTTTGTTGCTGTTTTTTTCTTTTTAAGGAAACACTGCGCTGTCTAATCTGCTGGTAACACTCTCCTGCTTTCTAGGTATTGGTGTCGTATGTTTGCTGCTAGCATGCAAATCATTCTTAGTAAAGATTTTTGCCAGTGTAAAGGTGCTTGTTCGATGAGCAGTAGTTCTGTTGTACACCATAGCTACAGTATTGAGCCAGACATCTTTTTTAACCCCAGTGTAATGTTATGAACAACTTACTAAGCAAATATCTATACCAAAACAAGGGTGGTTTTTTTTTTCAGTTTTCTTGTGCAGTCTAGGTCAATGGTTTGGCAGTAGGTATGGCCCAGCATACTGTAGCTAGAAGTTATTTAACTTTTATAGGATCTTTTGTCCAGTAATGCATGAGCAGGCAGTGATGTACGTACATCTCAGAATCCACTTGTGCACTCTTTGCTTACTTGCTTGTCTAACCTGGCAGTATTTTCCTGTTGGTTTCCCGAAGGATATAGGCATATCAATACCCCATCCCCAGGAGAAGAAGTCTATCTCTTGATAACTTCTTCTCTTTCCTGACACACCTGCCTGTATCTAACCCCCCGACTGAAGCTATACATTGTTCTATTTTTTTCCCTTATTTTACTTGAAGTAGAGAGACGTGTGTGCATCTGTCAGAATGCAAGCTGTGCCAGAGCGATTTATTAGCTGCACTTGCCTCTAAAACCTTTCCTCTCAGCATTTGTTTAAAAGGGATATAGTGTAGACCAGTATCATCCTAAACTCTACACTGTTATGTACCCAGAATTAGTTCATGTTGAGAATTTCTGGTCACTTCAGAATAGAAACTGTCACCCTCCCCAGAGTGATGTGTAGTACTCTAGATGGGACATTTCCAGTTTGTGGTACATATGAAGATACATTTTTTTTGTTTGTTGTTGCTGATGTTGCACCCCCCCCCCCCCCAAGTCATTCCATTATCTGCAGCCCTTCTTACAGGTGGGTGCTTTGGTTATTGTATCCTGTACATGAATGCTAGCCAGGAATGTCACACTGATGTCTATATATTCTCCTGAAGTTATCCCTACTAAACTGTCAAGAATGTCTTTCTGCTGTAGATCTTCCATGTAACACTTGTTATACAGAGATGTTCCACAGTACAGAAGTGAGTTGTTAGGCATAATGCATCAAACAAAGCAAGCACTATTTGTTTTTTACATTCACTGATTGAATGGGCTTTTCCCATTCACTCAGTTTCTTTAGTTGCTTTTCTAGGAGGTGGAATTTATTTCTTGCACTTTGTTGACCTGCTAGGCCTAGCAAGATCCAGGTATTTTTCAGTGACAACCTGTTACAAAGAGCTCCAATTACTCCAGTATTTTGAGCAAAATTGTACAATAATTGTAGGAATAAATTATAAAAGTTGTTGCTATTATAGTAGAAAGGGACAAGACAGTGAATTCAGAGTGACTTTCATTCCACAAGTCCTCTTTGATTTTCTCTGTCTCCTCTTGCACAATGGCATGACTGAGCTAGTTGTTTAACAAGACCAGTGGTTTCTGGTCTTTGAAATGAGACGTGCTCTGTTGTTTATTTTGGTTAACAATGCAAGACACATCAGGCAGCAGTTATTGGTACTGATTACCAGACCAAATATAAGATGTGCCATTTGTCTTTTTCAAGCTACTCCTAATATAAGGGAGGCAAGAGAAAGGTGTACTGTAACTCACTGGTATGATCTCTGCGTCACAGCTCTGGGTCTGGGGGTCTTTACCACTCTCTCTCATCACTCTCTGGTGTTTGCATGTTCACTCTTTGCCTTCATAGGTTTTTGCTGAGTATTTTTTGTTAATTCCCACTTTCTATGAATATGCTGATGGATTCTTTACTAAACAGTCCAATTATACAATGATGTTCTTCATTCCACATTGCTGCAGTCCTAACAATTGGGGTAGTCCGCTGTCCAGTCGGCCCGAATACCAAAGTATATGGCTGACGTCGGTCAGGGCGCATTAGACTGACGTCAGTACGTCACGGTACTAATGCGCATGACCGACGTCATATCCTCTGTCTTTTTTGCCGCATGGTCCGATGCAGAAGCAATTTTGCGAGTGCAGGTTGGCGTTCTGAAAGTTTCTGAAGTCAGAGTTTCAGACCGAATCAAAGTTGGCTAAGTACCCCGTTGGGGAATATTTTGGTTTTTTCTTGCCTCAGTATTTAACCGGATGTCAGAAAAAGTGAATAACTGTATTTCTTGTGGGAAACAGATACCTCATAGGGATTACCATACTTTGTGTATACCTTGTTTAGGGCCTGAGCACGACGTTGTTGGATGCCGCTCTTGTGCTAGATTTAACAAACGCACTATTAAGAGAAGGTTAGACTGTGCCAGGTTAGTGTTTGGGAAGCGTTGTAATTATAAAATGCCATCGGATGCTCCGGCCGGCTTCGCTAAAACGCAAAGATAAAGCAGCAAAGCCTAGGGTGGAGGAACCGACAGTCCCAGACGTCGGTTCTTTGGAAGGCTCAGTGGAGCCGGAGGTTTTGCCAGGTGTCTCTTTGGAGTCTCAGGGAGAGACTTTACTGTTACAGGATGTATCCTCTCAGGAAGTAGGCCAGGCTGAGGGGGCTTCTCAGGTGGCTTTTCTTCCCTCTCTTCCTAAGGTGGTTAGAGCCTCCCCTTCAGTTTCCAAGGCTTCTTTGAGGGGCAGGCCAAGATTAGCTTCTGTGGGGGTTTCTCCTAGTGCTTCAGGATCTTTGCCTAAGAAACATATGCTTAAAATGGCAGAGGATTTGATTACTATGATTAGGGGTTCTATGCCCCCTCCTGATAAGAGGCCTAGGGTGGAACCTGAGTTTGAGAGTTTTGAGCAATGCTCGAGGCTTGAGTCTTCGGCTGAAGACTTGCAGGAGTACCCTCCTTATTCTGATTCTGATGTGGATGATTCCACTCCTTCTGCTTCTCCTCCTGAGGATTTTTCATTTTCAGAGACTCTGCATTCCATGAGGGAGAATTTTAAATGGGAAGGTCAAGATTTCTCTGATTCCAGGAAAAGGCTTAGGGAATTCTTGTTTTTACCCCAGCATAGGCCTTTAGCTATACCTCCTGTTTTGAATGTGGTGGAAGATGTGTTTGCAGAGGCTTCCCTGAATCCTGATTCTTTGCCTCCTGCCCCAGTTAAACCGGATAGGTATTATAGGGTGCCTGAAGCTCATAAGTATCTTTTTAAGAGTCCTAGGGCAGACCCAGAAACTGTCTCTCAGGGACCTAAAGGTGTGAAGGCCTCAGTTGTTACAAATCCTGTCCCTCCTGATAAAGAGGCAAGGGCTTTGGACAGATGGGGAAAGAAAGTGTATACTTCTTCCACTTTAGCCATGAGGGCGTTGAATTGTCAGTTTCACGTTAAAATATCAGAATTATCTTCTTTCACAGTTGAAATCTAAGGTGGATGCTCTGGCTGAAGGTATTGAGTGTAAAGAGTTGCAGGATTTAGTTCATGTGTCTGAACAGGTGGGTAAACATTCCTTGCAGTGTGGTTTTGATGCTGTGCAGGCCTCTTCCAGGGTGGCTGCCACTGGTTCTGTTCTTCGTAGGTACGCCTGGCTGAGAGATCAGAATTTAGCTGAGCATGTTAAGACTAGGATTTTGGATGCTCCTTTACAGTCTGATGTGTTGTTTGGTTCGCCTGTGGAAGCAGTTTTGAAGAAAATGGAGGACAAGGCTAAGTCTATGCAAACTGTTAAAGATTTTTTGCAGGTGCAGCCTCCGAAGTTTAGTAGAAATTGGCCTACTAAGGGATGGACTTATCCTGCTTATGATTCCCAGTCTAGGGGTAGGTCTAGACGTGGTAGGGGCAGAGCTCAGGGTTCTTTTAGGCCTAGGACAGGGAGTTCCCCTGCTCAGACTTCTGGTGAAGGCAGGGGTCAGTCCTTTCGTAAGCAGACCCAATGACCTGCCTTTTCAGCTGCCAGTACGTTCTTGCCTGGCAGCACCTTTGGGAGGAAGGCTGTCTCTTTTCAAAGAAAATTGGGATTTAATTACCCAAGACAGATGGGTTCTGGATATTATTCACCACGGTTACAGGTTTTATTTCCATACCTTGCCTCCTTTCAAAGGCATGCCAGACATTCCTCCTCTTCAAAGAACAGAGGCTCACAAGCAAATTTCTCTGTTGCTCCAAATAGGGGCCATTCAGTCAGTTCCTGTGCCAGAAAGGGGCCTAGGATTTTATTCTCGCCTGTTCCTAGTACCAAAGAAGGGGAACACGTGGAGACCAATTCTGGATTTATCTATCCTCAACACTTATCTGGACATTCCCAAGTTCAAAATGTTGACGTTACAACAGCTTTTACCTCTGCTGGGCAAAGATCACTGGATGGTAACTTTAGATCTCAAGGAAGCTTACCTTCATGTGCCAATAAGACTAAGTTGCAGGAAGTATCTGCGTTTTCGAGCTGGAAATTCTCATTATCAGTTCTCTGCATTGCCCTTTGGCTTATCTACTGCGCCCAGAGTATTCACCAAGGTTCTGGCTCCAGTGATAGCTTACTTCAGGCTAACAGGAATCCAAATCTATCCTTACTTGGACGACTGCCTGATTCTGGCTCAAGAAAAAGAAGATCTTCTACAGCATCTGGAATATGTCATAGCAGTGCTAAGATGCCTAGGGTATTCTGTGAACGAAATAAAGTCCAGTCTAGTACCCTCTCAAGACATGTGCTTTCTGGGTGTGAGACTGAATACAGCAGCCCAGATGGCCTTTTTAACCCCGGACAAACAAAAGAATCTTTCCAGTTACTTCCATCATCTATCTCTTCAGTCCGGGCTGACTGCAAGGACAGTCCTTCAAGCCTTAGGGTTCATGGCATCTTGTATTCTGGTGCTTCCCAATGCCAAACTGCATATGAGGAAGCTACAATGGTATCTCAAAAATCTGTGGACACAGCACTGCCAGGATTTGGACACTGTCATTCAAATAATACCTTGCATTCAAAAGGAATTTTTGTGGTGGGCTCAGGAATGTCACCTAAACAAGGGACTCTCTGTGACCCGGCCAGAGGCAAGTCAGATTCTAACGACAGATGCCTCAGATATTGCTTGGGGAGCTCATCTAAATGGAAAGTGGATACAAGACAAGTGGCCTGCCAGACTACAGCATCTACATATCAACATGAAAGAGATGTTAGCAGTTCAGTTTGCATTAATTGCTTTCAAGGAGTTACTTCTTCCAGGGCAGGTGTTGATTCTAACAGACAACACAACTGTCATGTGGTACATCAACAAACAAGGGGGAACACATTCTTACCCATTGTGCAGACAAGCAATGATTTTATGGGAGACTGCGCTCAGTCTGCAACTAACTCTTCAGGCAAGGTTTCTGCCGGAGCACAGAACTCCTTAGCAGATGTATTAAGCAGACAAATCATGGATCCCCACGAGTGGAAACTGGATCTTCATGTATTTCAAAATTGACAGTGTCATGGGGAACTCCAGACATAGATCTGTTCGCTTCTCCACTAAACCACCAGCTGCCAAAGTTTTGCACGAAGGGATTTCATCACACAGCTTGGAAAGTGGATGCTCTTTCTTTCAGTTGGAAAAATCTTCATGTGTATGCCTTTCCACCTCTGCCTCTTCTTCCAAAGGTGCTTCTAAAGGTCAGACAAGACAAGCCAAGGATGATTTTAATAGCTCCAGATTGGCCTCGGCAGCACTGGTACCCATTACTGAGGAGTCTGGTAAGGAAGCCTCCATGGCCTTTACCCTTGATTCCACACCTATTGTCTCAGAGGGACGGTCATCTGCTCAATGTCAAGCTTCAAACTCTTCATCTAGCAGCCTGGCATATTCTGTTTTGAAAGACAGCAGGTCTCAACTTCCTCAACAAGTTTTAAATGTGATTATGGAAGCCAGAAGACCTAGTACAAGGAAAGTGTACGCAGAAAAATGGAAGAGATTTTTATTTTGGACTGCAGCGAAGAATTTGGAGATTTCGGAGCCTAATTTGAGTGTGGCTCTTCAATATCTTACTGAGTTATTGGACAAAGGTTTGTCTTTCTCTTCCATTAAGATTCATGCTGCAGCAATTTCAGCTCACTATGATTGTGACCCACCATTGTTTTCACATCCTTTGTTCAAGCAATTTCTTAGAGGGCAAAGAATATAAGACCCCACGTGAGCTCCTACTCCTGCTTGGGATCTCAATTTTGTGTTGGAGAAACTTACTCTACAACCTTTTGAGCCTGCGGCTACTGCTGAATTGAAATACTTGTCATGGAAGACTGCTTTTTTGTTGGCCATTACTTCTGCGAGAAGGGTTTCTGAGTTACAGGCCCTTATGGCAGTGGAGCCTTTTTTGATTTTTCATAAGGATAGGGTATCTTTACGTACTAATCCTTCCTTTATGCCTAAGGTGGTTTCTAGTGTGGCTTTAAACCAAACTATTCATTTGCCTACCTTTTATGCAGATCCCCAAAATAAAGGGGAAAAGATTTTGCACACTTTAGATGTACACAGGCTATTGCGTTATTATTTGAGCAGGACTAAGGATTTTAGGCAGTCTCAGCAGTTGTTTGTTTCTTTTGCTTTGAGTTCAAGGGGCAAGCCTGTGTCAAAACAAACTATTTCTAGGTGGATTGGGTGTTGCATTACATTTTGTTATTCCCATCATGGCAAGGAGATTCCAGCTGGGATTAGGCCTCATTCCACTAGGGCTACTGCCACTTCCACAGCATTTCTAAGAGGGGTGGCAACTAAGGATATTTTGGAGGCAGCTACTTGGAGTTCAGTGCATACTTTCTCTAAGCATTATCACCTTCCTCTCTACTCTAAGTCTAGGGCTGGTTTTGCCACAGCTATTTTGCAAGGCATGTTGTCAGTTCCTGCTTCCTTCTGATTTGCCAGCCTCCCTTACCTCTGCTTTGGGATTCTACCCAATTGTTAGGACTGCAGCAATGTGGAATGAAGAACATAGTACAGTTTTGTACCTACCATAAATGTAGATGTTCGAGGATCCACATTGCTGCAGTCCAATTTACCCTCCCTCCTTCCCCTCTGTGTTTAGGGGTGGTTGTGTAGGTGAGGTTATATTCTGCTAATTGTGTATATATTGTATATATATATCTTTTTTTGGTGCAGGTATTTTGGGAGTTTTTGGTTTTTGGCCTTATCTTTTCAGGGTCTTCTGACATCTGGGGCAAGAAAAGACTGAGGATATGACGTCGGTCATGCGCATTAGTACCCTGACGTACTGACGTCAGTCTAATGCGCCCTGACCGACGTCAGCCATATACTTTGGTATTCGGGCCGACTGGACAGCGGACTACCCCAATTGTTAGGACTGCAGCAATGTGGATCCTCGAACATCTACATTTATGGTAGGTACAAAACTGTACTTTTATCCTTGTCCTCGTGATCTGGAGCATAGGGAAAATGGTCTTAGAAAGACCGTTTTACTTCATCAGTCAGACAGATAAGTAATACAAAGTACATTATATGATTTAAAAAGAGTCTGTATATGTACGTGTGGGTGGAGATGGGGGTTAGGTATGGAAGAACTTCTGATAGATGTTAAGCACTTCCATTAAACGTTTGTGGAGCACATTCTGTGGGTTTCTGGTACTTGTTTGTTCCTATCATGACTTTAACTTTCTGCTTGAAGGAACTTGCTTATGAAGATATGATTTACTTCTGTTTCCTGAGAAACTGTAGTCAGTTGGCAGGGGGTGTAGGCAAGGCATTTTAACTGCATATGGGACAACCACTGAGTGTCATACACCGCTGTCCTCTGACTAAAAAAGTTGACCTGCTCTTAACCACAGCCATATACATAACTTTATGAAAAAATTATTCCTTGAGAGTACCACTGAACAAGACATATGTACACCCACACCACATATACCATCGTATATATACAACTCAGTCTTTCCTCTTCTGTAGCCCTTAACAGTAACCCTAACCCATAAACAGACTCCCATCCCAGTGCCCAAACTTTCACTGTATCAGAAATTTTCAGCATTAACATACACTTAGAGTTATCGTGACCGCCAGCATATCTGTAACGGAAAAGGAAATGCTCTGTTTAACTGTCATATAACTCCTGCTTTCAGCAGAGTGCTTTTGATAAATTCACGTAGCATCAAACTGAGTATTTGATGGAGTGAACTGCACTACTGTGTGTGTGTGTTTTTAATATAAATATATATATATATATATATATATATATATATATATACATATAATATGCATCCACACATGCACATGTGTGTGTGTGTATAATATGCATCCATCCACCCATCCTCCAACCTCCGTTCCCATTTTGCACATGGGATCAAGGTGTCACTTCCGTGGGATCAGGGTGTCACTTCAGCAGTGACAATCATCTTGAGCCAAGGTTTACATAACAGGGTGGCTAGCCATATATGTATGTATGTGTGTATATATATATATATATATATATATATATATATATATATATATATATATATGTGTGTGTGTGTGTGTATGTATATATGTATATATATATATATATATATATATATATATATATATATATCTATATATGTAATATCCATCCATCCTCAACCCCCATTCCCAACATGGGGTCAGGGTGTCACATCAGCAGTGACATTCATCTTAAGCCAAGGTTTATATCGCAAGGTGGCTAGCCCTATATATGTGTGTGCGTGTGTATGTATGTATATATATATATATATATATATATCTATATATGTATGTATATTTAGAACCCCCCCATGCTCACGTTATTTGCAAAGGTAGTGTTAGTAAACCAGTTAGTGTGTTTGTTGCTATTGCTAAAAGGAAAATATGAAATTATGGTTTAAATGTATAATGTCTCATTTTTGTTTCCTAAAGATAGATACACATTTAAGTCTAATAATTTATTGGGCAGCATACACAGATGCAAGTCCCTTCCACTTACATGGTCACACTGCTAAGTAGTTTGGCCATTGTTTTGATTCCTACCCAGATACCACTAGCCCTGTTAAACGACTAGCTTTGTTATGCTAACTTCACAATATCCAAAGTTATGCAGCAAAGACTGAAAAAAAAATCAAACTCAAAAACTGCAAGATGAGATCATTAAGATCTCACTGTCTTCTCCCTTCCTGTTGTAATAGCAACAGCTTTTACAAATTATTCCTGTTCTTGCTGAACATTTTTGTTTAAAATGCTACAGTAACTGATGCTGTTCTTACTATGATTATGAAGTTTGTGCAGTTTTGGGGTCTTCTTTTTACCTTTGCTTAAATGACATGGTGATTGATGTTCTCCTCTCAGGTGTTTCTCCTGAGAGAACTCCTGATGGGTTATCTCATGGCAGAATAGTATGGACATTTTCATCAAATGGAAGAAGTCATTCCCGAGTCCAAATTGTATCCTCACCTTTTTATCATTTGTCCAGAATTTGACCAGTTGCCTGGTATTTCTCCCTTCACTGAGAAGAACCAAAGATATTTATGGGACTTTCATCTTTTGTGTCAGTATTGGAGAACCCATTTGTGTGTCCTTTTGTGACTATTAGTGACCAAAACAACACAACAGCACTCAATCACTCGTAAGTCAAGGAATGGTAAAAAATGGAGATGTAAGCAGTGTCCACACATTATAAAGGATGAAAGTAGATGCCTACAAAATGGATTGAACAGTAGAGTACAGTTTTGTAGAGGTAATTGCAATACAAAAATGTTAGTGTATTTGGCCATTTGTGGAAGATGCAATGCATTCTATGTAGGGAAAACGGCGAGGGCGTTTAAGGATAGGATGTATGAGCACCTCCACGACATTAAGTCTAAGAAAGAGACCAGTGCAATATATAAACACACATTGAGTTGTGCCTTTGTTAAAGGTTTTAAATTTGGGATTATAGATGTTGTCAAAGTTAACCCGAGGGGGGGAGATATAAGGAATGTATTATTAAATAAGGAACTCAAATGGCATCTTAGGTTAAAGTCTAGTATATATCCTGGTTTAAACAAATATATTACTATTAAACCTGTATTAATGCTGAGAGCTTCACAAATTTAATAAAACCACCTTTACTTACATATAAAATTATTTAAGGTGTTGTTTTAGGAATGTATTATAACATCTTGCAGGCTTAATGGACATTTTCAAATGTTTTTATTCACTGTTTTAATTTTAATTAAATAATTTTGTTGTTTTAATTGTGTAATTGGGGGTAATTAAGCACAGTATAGATGGGATGAAACTTTGAATGGGGGCATCTGATGAAGTCTTGTACACAAGACTAAAGTGCTAGACCTTTTCTTCTATGTGGTTATTGAGTTTCAACAATTAATATCATGGGCAAAACCATATAAAAACATACACTTACAGCTGACAAGCATGGTGTTAAAACTGTTACATGCTCAATTTACACACATTTGAATGAGGGCATTCCAGTGCACCCTTTGCCAAAGACTTCAGTCACTCTTCCTCCTTTGACGTATTGCATTTGTGGTAACCTGCATTAACTGCCAAGGAGTGACATCTGTGGTTCAGTAAAATGAGTGCAGGAGGTCTTCCTTGTCTGCATATTGAAAGGCAGACGGAATAAACTTGGAATTAGAATGTGAAAAAAAGTGTTCCTCGTTTCTATTACTTTGATGCATTCCGTTTTAAGACATGTATTATTATGATCTCCCTTGGAGGCAAAATATTTCTTAGGATCTTGCACTAGGTTTACTTAATCAAAGATGTGGATTAACCACTCTGTTCGTATTCCATTCCATTTATTTATTTTTAAACAGTATATTATGCTGAGTTTCCTAAGTAATGTGAGTGATTTGGCTAGGAGGTTTCCATTTTTGCTTACTGTGTACGTATACCACTATTACTCCGTCAGCTTTAAAAGAAAGCCTGGCTTTAAGAAAATAGATCATTTGTTTCTTTTTCCTTTTCCTGCAGCTTTCATTATGAGCTCTTTTTGTAAATACCTTGCACACTAATTTACTTTTTTTTCATCAAAAGCCAGGTCATAGCCCTTGTCTCTTGCCTCTTAAATGGGTAGGTGAATTGATCTGTTCAGGACTTTTTTCACTGATAACCTGGGCCAAAGGCATAACAAGTAAGAATATTCATATTTTACAGAAAACGTCAACACAGTCGTGCCTTTTGTGATCATACAATTAATATATATTCATTAAATAAAATTATAATACTAATAATACTAATGAAGTTACGTCCAAAGACCTGCACAGACTGATTTGTTAGTGAATTGTGGCACTAAAAATTATAATGGTGGGTGACCATAATAAACAAAATGCAGTAGCCAGTTAAGGCAACAAGCAAACTGCCTAGAAAAGAGCCACGTTTCTGTGAGTGTCCGCCTTATCTAATGCTGAAATGTAAATATGTATTTAAATGAAATATTCAGCCACTGCATTCAGTGTACGGGATAAAGAATTTGGGCAACTGACTAACAGGAATGCTTAAAAGTAAAGAATATTTATTGACTTATTGACATCTGGATAGAGTATGCAAAAGTACTTAACAGAAAGTGGAGATGATCCCTTACACAGTTCAGATCACACTGCGGAAGTCAGTCACTCGGAATGGTAGGGAGAGTATGCATCTGCGTAGGAAACGCAGGTGTAAACAGAGTGATGGTGGTAATTTTTATATAGTCAACTCTGTGATTGTAGGAAAAAAGGGAAAATTGTAATTATTGTATAGTTAATTGTGTGAAGATTTCACAAGTGACAAAGATATGGTGGTATTGATGCATTTTTTTCCTGAAGATGTGCAGTTGTATCTGTTACTGTTTTTAGCTGTAATTGCATGTAAAGTGGTAGAGCTAATGAAGGCAGAGGTTGTGGTTTAAAGTTTTCTTTGCAGTGGCAGAACATGGTGTGGATCTGAGAGGAGGTCAGTATGGTGGCAATAAGACTGATAACGTGACTGTCATACTTTTATATTCTTCTGCCAGCCCTTTGCTGAACTAGCAGTCATTTGTTTTTTTTTTCTCCCCTACTATATTTTTGTACCACAGCTGACCACCAGCTGCCCTCTTGTTCCTTTCCTTGTCCACTAGATCTACTGGATCCAACTTACACTCCCCATCTATACCTGCAGCATGTATGAGGATGGTGAGGAGATCAAAAACTGTGGGACAGTGTCACACTGCTTCCAAAGTGCACTCTTCTCCAATATTTACTCAATCAAGCATGTGCTTAGTCATCCACCCCCCCCCCCCCCCCCCAGTATGCCATTTAAAGAGAGTCAGCTCTGAACTGCTCAGACATTAGCGGGATAACCCCTCTCCCTAAGGTAGCACCTTGTAGTTGCTTCCATTTCAAAAACAGTTTTTTTAACAGTTCTGCAATGTAGTGCATATTTACTGGCTGTTGTACCTGTCAGAGTCTATGTGGCCTGCAGGGTTTCTTATTTTTGTTTTTTTAATTTTTATTTTCAAGACCTTGTAGTTGCTTCCCTGGTCTTCACCAGTGATATCTACCACACAGCATTGAGCTCTAAGCATGCACTCCCCCCCCCCCCCCCTCACACATCCTCTCCTAATGACTGAGACACCCAAACACCTAATCGAACCTGGGCTGCGTGTGTCATGGTCAAGGCTTTATACCCGTAGTCCACGGCACTAGCCTGTACTCATTTAGTTGTTAGTAAAGTATTACAGATTTATTCTACGAAAGGATCTGATAGAATAAATCTAGAGACGTTCTTGATTAGTTAGTCATGCTTTCTTCCCTTTGGGAGTACGAATTAATAATAAAAAGTTATTCTCAGATTGTGAAAAGACTTGTACTCTTTCCAGTAGTTGATGTAGCATCTGGGGTAAAAGCTTGGGATATTATGTTTGTAAGTAGTCATTGGAGTTGTTCCTCTTTAGTTATTGAACATGTAGTTGAAAAGGCAAATCAGAATAAAGCTGGATTCACATTTGGAGCAGTTTTAGTAAGGGAACAGTGACTTTTATGAACTTCACAGGGGAAGCCATAGCAGCAAGCCTCACCGTGGTGCTAAACATCATAACTGTGATAATTTTTAAGCAGATGACATCTGTCTGTGAGCTGTTCCTTGCTTTCCTAGGTCTTACTGCAGTAATTCCTTGGTTGTTAATTCAGAGTGGGATGCTCTGGTATAATGTTAGATTCAATTTAGTGAAGTTAAAATGAGTAGAGTTTATAAAGAGAGAGGACCACCAAAAGCATCTCTACAGGGTCTCAGTTTTAGGGTAGGAGACGTGAATGTCACTTTTTATGTTGGAAGGCTATTTACTTTTCTCAGTAAAAATTGCACTTATGTACATGCCAGTCTCAGTGGATGTAAAGATGTGATCACCTGACAGCCATGTCATTCATAATCAATTGGACATGTTTGTTTCTGTCACTGTTCCTGTAAACATAGACATTATTAATGTACTTCAGAGTCTGAGAATATATATTATCCTTTCTAGAATTTTTGCAGTGTTAGGTGGGATGCAAGTAGGTCCTTAGTTTGATGCAGATGAGATAATTTTAGGGCTGGTTCTAACCACGGCTTTTTTCCAAACTGCACAAATGGGTGTTTCTTGGAGTGTCACGTTATACACAAGTGATAGTGAGATGAAAAAGTTGACAGTACATTTCTCAGTAGTGTTGGATAGAAGTGGTCAGCACCTGCAACTTCTGAATTAAGGGAACACAGAAGGTGCATACAAATCTCCGATTGGGAATTACTGTAAAGTGAAAGGAAGGGAGAGAGTTAGGATTGAGAAGATGGGGAGTATTATGATTTGGGGGCAGAAGATAAGATTATGTATTTGAAAAGCGTGAGGTAGGGATTACATTTGTCAGTTAAAGGGAGACGGAGGTGATACGAGAATTAGTTTTTTCCCCTTTTTATAGGAGGGTGGATGTTGTAAATTTTTTTCTTTTTATTTTTTGTAATACTATTTTTGCCTGTTGTTCCTCCTGACCATAAAATTCTCTCTGTGATCATCCATTTATTTCCTGCTTCTGCACTGCCTGACCGACACAGTGCATCACTCCATGGGAGGATCGTATCTTTTTACTGGAAATTTGCCTCATTGCTGACTAGCACGTGCATTACATGGATGACAAGGGCAAGAGTAGCCATAAAAAAAAAAAAAAAAAGACCTCTCTCTTCCTACTTCATTTTGCTGCTTGTGCTTAGGAGTTCAACTGCATTTAGTTTGCTGCATTTGTTACTGCTTGTCGGAAGCCTCATTAAACCGATGGTGTTCTACTGAATAACTGCTTTATTTGAGCTGTTGTTTGCTGTTGTGATTGTGAGCTACTGTTTTAAAGCAATTTAGTGATTAACTATATTTCATTGCTATCTATTCAATTCATTACTGTTTAACTGCATTTTACTGCTGTTTAACTGTATTTTTTCATACTCTGACTTCTGTTCTTTTTTAAGTGGTTAATCTTTGCTTCTTTGTGAGTTTTTTTTTTACTTGGTTCTTAACCTTAAATTGAGTAGCATAGTCTAGATACAGGTTTGCTGCATCCAGAGCTTTAGCTGCAGTTTTTAACCCTTTTTGAGGTATCACAGCTAAAAATTCCCCTTGGCACTTGTGTTGTCAACTAGTAGTACTACTCTTAGACCTTCCACCCTTTACCCTCTTAGCTCTCTTTGGCCTTTCTCCCTCAGTTTCTGGCAAATATGGATGGACAATTTCCTACATTTTCTCCTGCCAGTCTGGTTGATATGGGCATCCTGAGAGTGTGTAGCAACTGCCTCATGTACACAGACAACCTTCTAATACTACCACCTATGAACACTGTTTGTGAGAGATGCAATTACATCAAGCACCTAGTGTCATTACTCTCTCCCTCTCACAGACCAGTATATCTGGCACTGAGAAGGTTGTTAGCATGAACACCACACCTTAAACATCACCCACACCTACACAACACACTCCACGTATGCGGAGGTCCTCAACAAAAACATACCCAAACAAAATAGATGTCTGAGGCAGAAAAACACTTCAACTCCACTGCTCACCACACCACACATAGTCCACACAGCTGTGTCTCACAGCCACTAAGGCCTAAAAATAAACCCAACATATTAGTCATAGGAGACTTCATTGTGAGACACACACGTGTGTCCCTCACCACCCTGGATAAGGAGAAAGTCACAGTTAGTTGTTTGTCAGGTGCTAGAATCTGCCATGTCACCCATGCAGTCTTTTCAACAACAGGTGCTGCTATGACTCTGTCATAGTCCACATTAGAGTGAATTTTCTGGTGTCATTCCAAGGGGAGTCCAGTACCTGACAGCATGGGATGACCTAATTGAAAAACCACGGTGCTTTGCTAGAGATGGCCTGCATCTGTCTCCTTTGGGCTTTAGGCTCCTGGCAAAGGCTGTTGCCTCCCCATGGTGCCTTTTTAGGCGATGCCATAAGGTCAAAATTACCAACATGAAAATTTCATCAAAACACAAATTAAATGTCATGCTGTTAAACATTAGGAGTCTAAACATGGAACTGCACTCATTGCAAGCATTCTTAACCCTGGAAGATGTTGACATTTGTGCCGTCACAGAAACCTGGTCCAAAGCTGTGAAGACACCTCAGCCATAAGAGGTTACTTACCTTCTTATACATTCAAACCACAAACCATGGGCAGGAAAGCAAAATGAAGTGGAGTTGCAATATGTATAAAAGACATACACAACTCCAAGCTGATCAAACAGTACGACGCACAGGAAACACTCCAGGTGCAGTTAACAATTGACAAGACCCCTATTCAAATCATAGCTAGCTATAGGCCTCCAACTATCTGGACCTCTTTGATTCTGTCAAGATTCAATCCTTTACCCTGATCCTGGGACATTTTAACTATCCAACCATAGATTGGAAGAAATACTCATGCCAAAAAGAAATGCCTAGATACCCTGATTTTGTCAATGCAGATGCCTTGGACCAGTTGGCCGACACACCCACAAGAGGTGAAAATATCTTGGATTTGGTATTAACCAACATGAGTAACCACTGCAACATCCCTACAGTGTCATCATCCATGGTAATATCCAACCACTTTCAAAGTCACCATCTCCCCCAAACCCTTCCCCTGCTAGGGTCAAACAAAAAAAAACTTCTCCAAAGCTGATTACAACCTCCTTGGAGGAAGGTGTAGACAGCTTCACAGCCCTCTTGCCCTCCATAGGAACTGGCACATATGTCTAAACCTACACCAAACTACTGTATGAGAATTTATATAGCTGAATGGAATCGGGAATACCCGACAGGATGAAATTCCTCCTCCTCAAGGAAGAATAAACCTGTCTGGTGGACATCTGCAATAAATAAACATTATAATAAAAGGAACAAATTGCTGTCCAGGACCAAAAAGGAGCAGCTGCCTAATTGGAATCAATCTCTCCTTAACCTGAATAAGCAAATAAGAGCAGTAGCAAAGTCATCCAAAGCAAACTTAGTCCAAAGTGGCCACATCTACTAAAGACGATCATAAAGCCTTCTTCACATATGTCTGCAATCTCAGGGAAAGCACCCAGATCTACTTAGAATTAGTGGTCAAGAACACCACATAGACAAACTCTGTAGATGTAGTCAACCTGCTGGCAAATAGGCTCAATGAAAACTTCACCCCTCTGTCCCTCCATCAGTAAAACAGAACATCTCCAGTACCTGCCCCCCTCCCCTTATCTCTAGGGAGCAAGTCATCAATGCTCTCAATGCCAAAAAAGTCAGCCTCCATGGGACCCGATAACATCCCAGGCTGCATCCTACATGAACTCAGACAGAGAACTTGCAGCACCATTAGGCACCCTATTCAACCAAAGCCTGAATATCGGCTTTGTCCCAGCCGAGTGGAGGATAGCCAGTGTAATCTCTTTGCACAAAGGTGGATCATCCACTGATCCAGGAAATTGTAGACCCATCAACCTAACTAGCCTAATCTGCAAGGCCATGGAGCAGATTATCATGAACCTGATTAACAAAGAACTTGGCACCCTCCAGACACTCTGTCTTGCACAGTTTGATTTTGTCAAGGAGAGGTCATACCTGTTAAATTTGGTCAACTTCTTTGAGATGGTCACCAAGGCCATGGACAAGGGAAAGACAGTGCACACCGCCTACCTTGACTTGGCCAAGGCCTTAGATATTTTTCCCCCACTCAGGTATAACCGATAAACTCTCTCAACTTGGCATCAATCCATGTTACCAGATGGGTAGCAAACTGGCTCACTGATAGAACCCACCTAGTCAAAATAGGGGAAGCTACCTCAAGCAGTAGACCCATAACTGTGTACCCCAGGGATCTGTCTTAGGGCCTCTGCTATTTGGGATATACTTTTTTGAGGTGCAGACCAAAACCAGTGGGATATGGCTGACCAAGTTTACAGATGAGTGCAAGCTGAGTGCTATCACCAATTCCCCTAGTGATGTGGACATCCTCCAAGAGTGTTTCACCCAAACAAATGATTGGTGCCAGAAGAATGGCCTCAAACTGAATTTCAAAAAATGCATCATCATCCCCTTTAGGGAGAGTGACGTCCTCACAAATTATCACATTGATAATAAGATCATAAGCCCGCAATCAATCATGAGGGATTTGAGCACCCAGGTTGATAGCAAACTGACTTTTGATCACCATGTTGCCTCCTTTGTATGGAAAGCTTTCTACATGGCCCACCTCATTAGTAAGGGTATCTCATCCAGGGACAAGGTAATCATAGCGTCCCTGTATTCTTCCCTTATAAGACACATTATTTACTACAATGCCCCTTTCGGCATGTACCTCACAAAGCACATGCAGCAGCTGGAGAGACCACTGAGGTTCCTCACTAGGAGAATCCAAGGTCTCAAACATCTACCCTACACAGACAGGTTAAAGGCCCTGTCCTTGTACTCATTCTCATACAGACTCCTTAGAGGTGACCTCTGTCTGGCATACAAAGCAGTCTCAGTCCCCGCCTTGATGGGACTGCTGCATATCCTTAAGTCAAGCTCCACTCTGTTAACCCACATGCATGAACTCAACCTTATCTCTGACATCAATAGGACTTGTTGGTGGGAAAGATTTTTGTCCCAGACACTCCCCCCTTTGTGGAATAGACTCCTCTCCACGTCAGAGTACCTCTAACCCTTTTTAAGCACTACCTGGATAACTGGATGTGTAACAGAAGTTACACCCCTGGGATTCCACCTGTGTCCCTGCTGGACAGTGACATAGGGTGCTGACTTGTTGGAACATGGGCTAAATTCTTGTCTAGACTTGCAAGGACCTCAAGGCCAATAGTCTAGTAGCTTCCTTTGATCCTATGATAAAAGATTTGGTCCCCCAATCCCCACTTTGTATTGTCCTTCATTCTCTGGTCCTACTCTTCATTATTCTGGGCAGAGTCCTCATATTTCCTTTTTCTTGAGTTTGCCTGCTTACTCAGACGTGCTGTGACCTCATAGCAGGTTTATATCAGTTAGGGGTTTGAGAATAGATCCCCAACATAGTTCTGGGTTCAGTGCTCAAAAAAGGGGGGATACCATTACTAAAGGAACTTGCAAGAAACTAATATGACTGAATTGGTTTGTTTTTGATATTTAGGACCAAATTGCAGCCCTAATTTCAATGGCTTGTTGAGATAGCTTTAACTTTTCTGGATTTGGGGTTGGCCACATTTAGAAATGCACCCTTATCAATTCTCACTGTGGTTATCGGAACCAGTATCATTCCAGACAGCTGAGAGGAGGGATTTTGGACAGTCCTAGCTCCACTTCTTAGATAGCTAGTCTGCACACTCGCCTTGTTATCCAGTCCCACACCACCTTCTGATTGTGTGTGATTTGAGGTATTGTCAGCTATGTCAGGAGAAATAAGGCATTGGATGTGTAACATATGCTAGCATAGCTAGCTGGAGTTTTGTTAAGAATTGTGTCATTTATATATCAAACTGATTTGTATAGGTACTTGTGTTAAAAACGTTGAAAATGTATTTGTAAAGCTGCTTGTGTTAAAAATGTACCAACAGTGGGTACTACTGGACGGGCGGCCGCAGTGGTGCAGCGGTTAGCATTGCCACCTCACAGCAAGAGGTTCTCCGGTTTGATCCTCGGCTGGGGTGCCTTCTGTGCATAGTCTGCATATGTCCTCCCTGTGGTCGCATGGGTTTCCTCCGGGTGCTCTGGTTTCTTCCCATATCCCAAAGACATGCTGTAGGTGGAATGGGCACTCTAAATTAGCCCTAGGTGTGAGTGCGTGTGTGTGCCTTCTGTAGAAGGTTGGGCGCTGGGCTGGCAACTTGGCACTGTAAAACTCCACTGCCAATCATGAGCGGACAGGTGATCCGCTGTGGCAACCCCTAACCGGGAAAAAGCCGAAAGAAGAAGTGGGTACTGCTGGACAGAAAATAAATACATTTGTATGTCAGACTGTATTGTAACTGTTGAAATGAATATATTGTAACAGAGGATACTGAAAGAGAAGAGGTTAAGCTTAGTCCAGCTAACTTTGAAAATAGTTTGAAATTAAATTACCAGGTTTAGGCCGTAAAGATTATATACTGCATTTCTGATTGCAGCCAGAGACAAAATGTCTGTGAAAACCAGGACTGGGAGTCCTACTGTATTGTGCTTAGGGGTGAACTAGGGAACAGTAATTCTTTAGTCAGTCAGGAAGATATAGTGATATTAGTTAAGTATTTTTCTGTATCTGTATGAATCTTTCCATCCATGTTATTTTTAATATATCTTGTGATTGAAACTCTGGTGCCTACCATAAATAGATACTTAGTATTTTCATATTCTTTTATTATTTATTAAATATATTTAAACTTTTCATTGTGGCTGGTCTTTGAGAATATTTTAACCCTTGAGAGTACTTAATTTATTTGGTGACACTGTGGCCACTGCTGAAAGCCTTGCTGCATTGGTCAAACACTACCATTTGTATTACTGTTAATCTTACTAAGTATAATTAGATATCCTGGTGAGAGTCTTAGAGTAGCTGGCTTTGGAGTGTTGTGGTGGCAGTATCTACCTTATAATCTGGGCAGAGGGAGCATAGCTCATAAATTTGTTTTTCCTACGTGTGTGTCAGCTACTTGGAGCAGTGACAAAGAGCACTGGTTTCACAGAGATGGTGATGGAGGACTTGGCTGAGGACTCAACTCTACAGCTGTGTCAGTGGGGAGTCTTATTTGGGGCCTGGAGAGAGAGAGAGGGGGAAACCCAGCCCCAGAACTGTGTGCTCCATATGTGCTTTTAAGGGAAATTGTGCTTGGTGCAGAGAGCTGCTTCTGGAAATATTGTGTGTGTCTGTCTTTGTTCCAAGTGAACGTCCCACACCAGTGTCAATGGTGAGGATTGAGGCTTCTTGATTACTGGCCCAGAGGAGGGGCGTCACAGTGTGCATAATCACACCTACATGCCTCTGAAGGACACTTTAAATGGTGCCACCAATCCAATGCCTGTGATTTCCTTTGCTTTTCAGGTGCCTATAGTTATCAGCTTGTTCCTGAGAAGTGTATCAGACCAAGGCAGTCATCCCCCAAGGATGAATGAGCTGGCATTAGTCACACACTCCAATAATTTCACTCTGGCTTCGATAGTTCCCAGGGTTACCTGTCAAACCTGGATTATCTAGGTTGCAGTCATGGATGGTATCCTGCACCATAGAGATGGCTTATTTAAATTATCTTAATTCTTTTGTGATTTGTAAAACTACTGGACATCTGTCTGAAGGTTAGCCGCATAAGGGGACATGACAACTCTGCAGTGCTAATTTCTGCAAGTCTCCAAGTTCAAGTCACCAAAGCTGTTTCATTAAAAACCTGCATTCAGCAGAGCTGAATTTGCTCTTTCCCTGATTTCGTGCAACAATGGACTTGAGGGGTCCCTCTTACTTGGGGAAATTCCAATGGGGTGTGACTTCCTGCAAAAGAAGACAAAAAACTGTGTTTTAGATTCGCTGAATGTAATTTTCGGCAAAACTATTTTAGGGGCTTGAGACTTGCTGAAATTACTTGATCACTGAGTTTACATGAATCTGCTGTGGATTTGAACAGTTGCTGATGTTCTTCATGTTTCACTGTTGCATTTATTACATTTGGGTAATCTGCTGGCAGGTTGCCCTCAGTCGGCCTGAATTCCCAAGTCTTGGGTTGTGCATTGGTTGCTGTCTCCTCTTCCATGACGTCAGGTCGTCAGGGGTGTAAGACATGTAGCCGATGCCATTTTCTTTAGTCTTTCTTGCCACACGGTGCCCGAGGCAGAAGCATTTCGCAAGTGCTGGTCAGCCGACTACTGAAATATTCGAGTTTGAGTTTCAGAACCGAAGTCTTCACTAAAGCAAAGTAACCCGTTGGGGGAAACTTTTTTCTTGCTCCATACCGATGTCAGAAAAAGTTAATAATTGTATTACTTGTAGGAAGCAAATACCTCATAAGGATTTCCATTTATACTGTATTCCTTGCCTAGGCCCAGATCACAACATGCCTGGCTGTCTGTTTTGTGCTAGATTTAACCAATGCACTATAAAGCGTCGGCATATTTTTGCCTCAAAGTATTTTGGAAACAGATTTAACTACCCAGAAATGTCGTCGGATAGCAATCCGACTACCGGAGTACATAAAAAACGCAAAGAAAAGGACAGAGAAAGGCAGTCGAGATCCAAAACAGACGACGAAGCTTCTCCTAAGCCAGTTGATGGTTCGCCGGTACTCAGTGAGGCGCCTTTGCAGCCCCTAATAACCCGCTACCTTTGAGTCGCAGGCCTCTATTGACACCCTTGTGGAGTCTGGCATGCCGCAAGATACTCAAGGTATTGGACCGACGAATGTATCTCCCTCGGATGGGTCTGGAGCCGCTGAGCAGGCACTGGCTTCTGTGGGTGTATTCAGACCTCAACATTTGTATATCAAACCGATGACAGCTGCAAAACCGAAGACAAAAGCAACTTCTTAAACTAAAAAACTGACGCATGAGCCACATGCACAGGCCTCTATGCCTAAAAAACAGATCATCAAAATGGCCGAAGACCTTATTACCTTGATCAGGGGCACCCATCCCCCTCCAGATAAGAGGCCTTGGCAAGACACTGATTATGAAACTTTAGATCAGGTTTCTATTTCTTCTGATTCCTCTTCTGATCAGGAATTATCTGTACCTCCCTATGAGGATTCTGATGCAAAGGAGTCTATACCATCTGCATCTCCTCCTGAGGATTATTCATTTGGAGAAGCCTTGCATACTTTGAGGGAGCATTTTCACTGGGAGAGTCGAGACTTCTCAGAATCAAAAAAGAGGCTCAGGGATTTCCTTCTTCTCCCTCAGCACAGGCCTTTAGCCATTCCCCCTGTTTTAGACATTGTGGATGATTTTTTCATTTTCAAGCTTGACCCCTGACTCCTTACCTCCAGCTCCCAGTAAGCCTGGCAGATATTACAGGGTCCCTGACTCACATAAATTTTTATTTAGAAACCCTGCTGCTGATCCTGAAACTATTTCACAGGGTACTAAGGGAGTTAAGGCCTCAATAGCAAAAAATCCTACCCCCTCTGATCGAGATTCAAGGGCACTGGACATATGGGGAAAAAAGGTTTATACATCTGCAACCTTGGCAGTCAGGGCCTTAAACTGTCAATTTCAAGTACCAACAACATGTTACGGGATTGTTGAAACAGAAAATGTTGATTTCTGAATGTGCAGAAAATAAAGAATTGCAGGAATTATTGCATGCAGCTGAACAGGTTGGAAAGCATACTTTGCAATGTGGTTTTGACTCATTAGAGGCCTCCTGCAGGGCCACAGTTACTGGATCTGTGATTAGGAGGCATGCCTGGCTAAAGGAACAAAATCTGCCTGATCATGTTAAAGCTAAATTGCTAGATGCACCTTTACAGCATGATTCTCTGTTTGGTATTAAGGCAGAAGAGGTTTTAAAGAAAATGGAAGACAAAGCTAAGTCTATGCAAACTGTTAAAGACTTCTTACAAGAGCAGCCACTAAGATTCAGTAGACACTGGCCTACAAAAAAATGGTCCTTTCCTGTGTCAGACAGAGCTCAAAGGGGAAAATCCAGATGCCCTAAGGGTTCCAGATACCAGGCGCAAGATTCATACAGGTCAAAGCAATGGAGTGCTTCTACCTCCAAATCTGGAGGAGATAAAGCGCAAACCTACTGAAAAAATCCCTATGACGTCCCCCTGCCTACACCAAGCACTTATCTTTTGGCAGTACCCATAGGGGGAAAATTAGCACTTTTTGCTCAAAATTGGCAGTTAATAACCCAGGACAAGTGGGTATTAAACATAGTATCACAGAGATACAGATTCCATTTCCAAACTCTGCCAATGGCAAATGGTTGTCAAGATCTGCCAAAAAATCAATGGGCAGAGGCACAGAAACAGTTCATGTCCCTCATGGATATGGGGGCCATTCAGCCAGTACCACAACAGGAAAAAGGACAAGGTTTTTACTCAAGACTGTTCTTGGTACCCAGGAAGGACATGGCCTGGCTGCCAATACTGTATCGATTTTGAACACATACCTGGACATTCCAAAATTCAAAATGCTGACTTTGCAGCAGCTTCTGCCCATGCTGGGCAAGAATGTTTGGCTCGTGACATTAGACCTAAGAGGCATACCTGCATGTCCCAATAAGACAATCTTGCAGAAGAAACCTCAGATTCAAGGCTGGCTTAAGGCATTACCAATTCTCTGCACTGCCCTTTGGCTTTTCTACTGCGCCCAGGGTCTTTACGAAGTGCCTGACACCTGTAATTGCATTTTGCAGACAAAGAAGTATACAGATATATCCTTACTTGGCTCATTCAAGCAGAAAACAAGGACATTCTTCTTCGACATTTGGCGTTTATCAAAAGGCTTCTAGCATGCCTAGGGTACACAGTAAACGAAAAGAAATCACAACTGGTACCCTCTCAAAAGATAACATTCCTGGGTGCAAGCTTGAATACAACTGCCCAGATGGCTTACCTCACACCAGACAAGCAAAGGCAACTGACTACTTACTTCAAACTGATGACAACAAAAACCCAGTTATCTGCAAGACAAATTCTGCAGGCTCTGGGCTTAATGGCATCCTGCATCCTACTGATTCCGTATGCAATACTGCATATGAGGAAACTTCAGTGGTACCTAAAATGTTTTTGGAATCAACATTCTCACAGTCTGGAAGCAATGATTCCTCTCATTCCCTGCCTACAACAGGAGTTTCTATGTTGGGCAAAGGCATGTCACCAGAACATGGGATGGGCCTTCACTCTACCCCCTGCCAGCCAAACCATAACAACAGACGCATCAGATTATGCCTGGGGGGCCCACATGGCAGGAAGATGCATTCAGGGCATATGGACCCCAAAACAAATGCATCTACATGTCAACCAGAAAGAGATGCTAACTGTTCAAAATGCCATAACAGCCTTCAAGGACTTACTTCATCCAGGACAACTAATGATAAAGACGGACAACACCAAGGTCATGTGGTATATAAACAAGCAAGGGGGCACACACTCATACCCCCTTTGCAGATTAGCCATGGCACTGTGGGACACAGCTTTGACCTACCAAATACATCTTCAAGCTCAATTCCTGCCAGGAAAGCAAAATACTCTGGCAGACGATTTAAGCAGAAACCTTATGGATCCTCACGAGTGGAAACTAAATCCACAAGTCTTCAGCATGATAACAGAGAAATGGGGGAGCCCATAGATCTATTTGCCTCTCCTCAAAATTATCAATTGAAAAGATTCTGCACAAGGACTTATCACAGGCAAGCATGGAAAGTGGACACCCTATCCTTCATTTGGAAAAACCTATCAGTTTACGCCTTACCTTCTCTGCCTCTTCTCCCCAAGGTCCTCCTAAAATTCAGACAAGAGAAACCAAAGGTAATATTAATTGCCCCGGACTAGCCCCACCAATACTGGTACCCAATCCTAAGGAACTTGTCTCAATGCCAGCTTGGACCTTACCTCAAAGACCTCAACTACTGTCCCAGCAAAACAATCCGATCCTGTACAATCAACTACAGACACTAAACCTGGCAGCATGGCTGCTCATGTAGTTATACAAACAGCACCTCTCAGTAAAGCTGTGATGGATGTCATTGTGGAAACCAGAAGGCCTAGTACTAGAAAATCTTATGCTGACAAATGGAAGAGATTCTGTGCTTGGAATCAAGCACAAGGAACTGATACAGCAGAACCAAATATTCCTCAGATATTACAATACTTAACTGCGATGCTTGACAAAGGCCTATCTTTCTCATCAATTAAAATACATGCCTCTGCCATTTCGGCTCATTACAATACAGAGCCACCAATCTTTTCTCATCCTTTACTAAAGCAGTATCTTAGAGGAGCCAAAAATTTAAGGCCTCCTAGAAGATCACCATTACCTGCATGGGACCTCAATTATGTGTTGGAAAAGCTCACCCTGCCTCCATTTGAACCAGCTGCTACCGCTGATATAAAGTTCTTATGGAAAACAGCTCTGCTACTAGCAATTACTTCAGCAAGAAGAGTTTCAGAGCTACAGGCCCTCATGGCTGTAGAGCCTTTTATCATATTTTACCCAGACATGGTGTCCTACATTTATGCCTAAGGTGGGTTCCAGTGTGGCTCTTAACCAAACAATTCATCTGCCAACCTTTTATCCAAATCCGCAGAACAAGGGGGAGAGAATTATGCATTCCTTGGACGTACACAGACAGCTAAGATTCTACTTGAGCAGAACTAAAGCTCTAAGAAAAACTGAGCAATTACTAGTGTCATATGCTGCAGGATCAGAAGGAAAGGCTATTTTAAAGCAGACAATTTCAAAGTGGATAAGCCACTGCATCTGTTTCTGCTACTTACACCATGGTAAACCTGTGCCCAAGGGCACTGGGTCTCATTCCACCAGAGCTGCCGCTTCTTCAGCCTTTCTCAGAGGAGTACCAACCAAAGACATTCTAGAGGCTGCTACTAGGAGTTCTGTTTACACCTTTACAAAGCATTTTAATTTGCCTCTCTACTTTAAGTCGAGGGCAGGCTTTGCCACTGCAGATCTGCAGGGCCTTATAGCCGTACCTAATGTGGTTTAGCTCCAGTCTCCCAACCATAGCTTTGGGATTCTACCCAAATGTAATGCCTGCAACAGTGAAACACGAAGAACATAGTACAGTTGTGTACACTTGCCATAAATGTAGATGTTCGAGTGTATTCACTGTTGCAGTGTAGGTTACCCTCCTGCCCACCCCCCTGTCATTCTGGAGTTTATCTTTCCTTCTCTAGCTTCTACAACCTATGTGGTGTATTTGCTTGTAGATGAAGGTAAAGTTTATATTGATGTGTATATATATATATATATATATATATATATATATATATATATATTTTTTTTTTTTTTTTTGCTACCTTTTTGGTGGCACCTGACATCGGGGGCAATAAAAACTAAAGAAAATGGCGTTGGCTACATGTCTTATACCTCTGACGACCTGACGTCATGGAAGAGGAGACGGCAACTGACGCAGGACCCAAGACTTTGGAATTCAGGCCGACTGAGGGCAACCTGCCAGCAGATTACCCAAATGTAATGACTGCAACAGTGAGTACACTCGAACATCTACATTTATGGTAAGTGTACACAACTGTAATATCTTTTTCATGGTCCTGCAATTCAGTGTTGGAAAATGGTAGGATGATTTATGTTGGACTCGAGCATTAGACTTTGGCAGAGCACTATCCTAGTAGAGACTGCCTTTTTCAAAGCAAAGCATGGAGAAGAGATGTAATGAATACATTTTATTTTTTCCCTGCACTGCCTTCAACTTTCCTAGTTGCAGTCTGGCCCATTTACTGTTACGGTGGCATGTTGTATGTTTGCCTAGTGAAAGCCGAATAGCCATAGCTAGGCCCAGTTTTAAATCTGGTACCTGTGAAAGCTGAACAGCCATAGCTAGGTACATTTTTAAATTTGGTGACAGGTAGCACAAAATGTTTCATCTGTGAAAAATTAACTGCTTCACTATTGTTACACGAACAGAATTTAATGTTTAGTCATTTTTGTATTCCTTTAAAATTGCAAACACACATCTTGAGTGTGAAATGCTATCAATTACTTTTGTAGGAAAATAATTCCAAACAGTCTTCAAAAGAGACTATAATTTCTGTTAAGTATCAGGTACTGTGACTGGGAGGCAAGTGATGAGCTATTGGCTAAGCTGTTAAATATGGTCATCTAGAGAAACTAGGTTTGCAGTTTTAGTTTGTTTCACAAAGGAGAAAAAATCCAAGTTGCATTTTTTCTCTTTCAAGAATTGCTTCCTCAGGAAATATAAAATTGTCTGGATACTGTTCAGCTTTGTCAAAACTGTGAATATCAGTATGACAGTCCATGCTAGTGTTTGTAGTATATTAAACCTAATAGTATTGTTGAGAAACAAATCCTGATATGCCTCCTTTCTTAATCAGTATGCATTCAAAATATTCTTCCATGTTTATTGCTCTCTGCAGTCAGTTTTGGGAAAATCAGTTATGCCTGGAAGTAGTCCCAAAGTGAAAATAGTTGTGTTGTGTAATTAAAAAAAATGGCTAAAACAGAATGAGATGAGATTGTTGTCTGTAAATGTCATTATGAGGCTTTCAATATCAAATATTCAAACTTAAATCCAGTTTCAAAGGCCTGGATATTTGTATTGCCATAGAAACTGATAGAAGTTCAATATTGGGGAGGGATGACCCCTCTCCCCCCAAAAAATGGTTACTACCACAGGAAATGCACTGTCCCTGACAGTGTGCATAAACTATGCCTATGTGCTACAGCAAACCTTCAAGTATTTAAAACTGTGTGAGCTCATTTTGAATTTTGATATTTTAAGTCTAAAAGTCATGGGATTTCTTGGTTTCAATTTTGAGCATTTCGACTTATGGCTATTAAGTAACCAAGTTACTATACCACATTACAGTGATAAATCATGCCTCATTCAGCAGACTTGGGTTGATGTAATTAGTTACCTGTTTTTAAACTCTGCAGTGTTTTTCAGGTTGGGAACAGTGCATGCCGAATAATGTCAAGGAGGAGGAATAAAGTGTAAGAGAAGGCAAGAATTGTGCAATATATGTAATATTGAAGTGTATGACAGTTATAAAGAAAGAAAACATTTGCAATGTAGAATGCATGAAAAAAGTATGATTTTTTTCTTTTCTGTTTATGTATGTCTGTCTTAAATAATTTAATAAAGGTGTTTTAAAATGTATATATTTTCAGGTTGACAAGTAAAACAAGTGTTATAGTAAACGTGTAGTAATTGCCATTTATAGATAAGCTGAGGTATATTGCAGGGAAACATCGCTTTTGAATGTTTATTTCAGTTAACCCCTTTTCTTTAATTTATTTCAGGAGATAAGAGAGTTGTTAAGCTCTACCTGAAATCCAAGGAAACGGGGAAGAAGTTTGCCAGTGTTGATTTTGTCTTTTACAATTGCAGTGTCCATCAGTCGTAAGTATCCCTCTGTTATTCGAGTTGCAGTCCTGTCTGTATTCATGATGTTTGAATTATTGATTTATTAAAATTGAATTTAGTAGTTCATTCTTGTAATTGTCAAGTAAGTGCAAATGGCAACATGTATATGAATTCCTTTAAGCTCCTAGTTTTTGCCTAAGAAAACAAGCCCTTGACTCTGACACATTCATATTAAGGCTTTCTAGTTTGTTAATCAGAATATAAAATTGGCAAGTGTGCATACAGTACAGAAATACTAAGGCTGTTATGTAGCCTTAACTGAGGTTTTTGACTTGCAGAAAAAAGTGAGTTCACATTTTATAGGCTCTGCCATGTTAGGAAGGACAATGTAGAAAAGTGGCAAATAGCAGTGAACAAATTACATGGGAAGCTGTAAATCAGAATGAATTGATTAGAAGAGAAGAGATATTATCATGTCAGGTTTTTAACTTCCTTTTAAATTTCTCTTTATCTGTTTGAATTTCCATTTATGATGTAGGTTGCTGGGGCCCAGGAATTGCCCTAGAATGTACACTTGAGAGATGTTTTTATTGTCTCTCTTTCCTCTGGTAGGGAGATGTGTATCCACTGTGTGGCTCACATCTTGGAGGGAGTGGATGGATAACTGCATCTGCCAATGAAACACTTGAAATAAAATACATTTGCATTATTACCGTTTAACATCCTGCTAACTTAGGGTGGGTGGGGTTAGGATTGATGCCTGTGTATGTGCTTTCTTCCATTGACCCCCACACACACACACACACACACAGTTGGCAGCAGCATTTGCCAATCATTTGGCATTTCGTTAGGCAAGATTCTCAGGTGTATGCCTTTTGAAGAACTTGTCATGAGTGATTCTTTGTTTGGAATGTTTTGAAAATGTATATTAAAAATTACCTGTATATTGTTTTATTAAATGTTTTGTGTTGAAAACATCTGTGGCAGCACTCACGTGGAAAGCTTTCAGCTGTTTTAAGTAAAGGAGTTAAAGCTGTACCGCACTGTAGGAACAGTGTCTTGTCATTCAAAGTCCAAGTTCTGTGCTCCAGTTCATCTAGCAGACAAGAGTTTGAAAATAGTTACTGGCACTTTCTTTAAACATCTAGAGCTTCAGGCATACACATGGGAATTCTCACTTTTTTTCACACCTCTGTTGAATTATCATTTGTGACATAGGCAACTTTACATTCATATAAAAGTAATCAGACTATATTAACTTGAGACATTGCTTCACAAGGAATTCTCACTTTTCTGAGTAACATTTAAACATTGTTTTTCTGTTATGTGGAAGATAGTGCTAATCAGTTTCAGGGGAAGGAAAGGCAGAGTTTACTTAACTCTGTCCATTGCCTGTCACCGTGGATAAGTACCAGTTCTGATAGCAGCAGGGAAGGTCAAGTAAGTGAACCCGTCCTTCTTGGATCCATTTCAGCCCATAATCTTTGCTAGATGGTTAAAGATGGTTGCAAAATACATAGATGTGACACACATGAGCATGCTTTTCTTGGTCGAATGCTAATGTTGTGAAAAGGAATGGGAGGAGTTACTACCCATTGACAATACTGTTCATCAATTAGCGCAGCGCTCGACTCACATGCTGTTTAATGTTTCACTATGGTCATGGTTGTGCAACGGTGGCATTAGATAAGGATTGGGGAGGTAACTGCTGACATTCTTGGTAGGTAGGGAGAGGACTCAGACTGTTGACAGCACAGCTCACTGATTAATGCTGTGGTTTATTAATGCTCTGTTGACTGTAGCACTTGGTGTTTCACTTTGGTCTTAGTCGTGAGACTTTTGGAGGTAGTATATATAATTCTGTAAGGGGGTGCAGGGGCATTTCCCTGGGTAAACAATGTAGTTATGTATGTGCTATTACATTACAGAATTGTAACAAAATGAGTTATCACTTCAGGACAATAGAATTATAAAAACAGTTTTGTGTGTACGAGTGCTTAGAAGTATGGGGTTTTTTGTCCACGAGGAGCTGTGTTGTACAATGAAAAAAATGATTAATTGTTTTGAGTAGTGCTGATGTTAATGAAGTGAGCAGCCATAAGCCATCATTGCTGTGGATTGTTAATCATTGCAAAATAAAAGTGCTTGGCTTCCTTCTGTGATTGGAGAGGTGTGGGTGTGTTATGTATATATACACACACATCTGTATAATGTGTGTGTGTGTGTGTGTGTGTGTGTGTGTGTGTGTGTGTGTGTGTGTGTGTGTGTGTGTATGTGTATACACACACACATATATATGTATTATATATATATATATATATATATATATATATATTTATATTTATAGAGAGAGAGAGACCATCAGTAAACGTGTTTTGACTTGATTAAACAAGTACACTCACTCTCTTTAGATTTCATTGGGTATTTTTTAATTCTATTTTATTTTATTATTAATAAAAAGTTTTGAGTTACTATATCTCAAGAAGGCTGTTTTATCTATATATTTAATGTATGTTTCTGTATATAAATCTATATATCTGTATCTATATATATATATATATATATATATATATGTATGTATATATACATACAGATATATATATATATATATATATATATATATATATATATAAGTAATGTATATTTATTATATGTATAAGTATCAATATAGATTGACGTACTCGCGGGTTATAGTCACTTGATCAATTGTGTCTCAACACATTGTGCTGTGTAGTGGTATCCTAGTTCAATTGTGAAAAGAAGTAAGCTCTTTTCTGCACTGTTGTGCAAAGTCAGAGTTTGTATATTCAGAGTTTAGGATGGTGAAAGGCTGTGCCCCCGAGTGTGTGGTTTCAGGGGCTTGTTGCATATCTGGAGAAACAAGCCAAAGCACTTTATCATTGTCAGTGTGTGTGATTCATGCACACCACAATGGGAAAGAATGTCATGTTTTCCCAATATGAGTTCACACAACAGTGCAGTAAAAAATGTCTTCTTTTTTGGGATCCAGGCATTAGTGCAGTTATAGATGCCACATTTCCAATACACAGGGTTGTTTATTGGAAGATGTTTGATTGGTCATACTCATCGAGTTAGTTACAGTGGTGCAAGTTCCAAGCAGCTGTGTATTTGATGCATCAAAATACTTAATATGTGTGTTTGCTTGTGTGTACAGGTATATACAGTTACACACATTATGTAGTTTTAGTAGCTCAGCTTGCAGCATATGCACCTTTTGTGTTGGAAAGTTCTGGATTCTGTTCCCAGAGAAGGTACCTGGATTAATGTTCCTATATTGACTGTGCCATCCTATGAATGTTGTGTTAAACCTAGGTCCTAGCTGCATGAGTTGGTGGTACCTCAGGTGGACATAAAGCACCCCATGGCATTTATCGAAATAAGTATCCCCAGTGCCTTGGTCAGAATTTCCCCTAGCTACAACCTCAGGTCTTCCATGAAAAGGTGACATTGGCCCATTGACACTAAACTGGTCAATGAATGTTAAATAAATGTAAAAAAAAAAAAAAAAAAAAAAGTGTGTGTAGTGTGATCTCGGAGTTAGTATTTTTAAGTAGGGGGGTGTGGAGGGGCACAGCCCCCCTCATGGGGGGGGGTGGAGAGTGGCTTGTCCCCCTGCACAACAGTGTTTACAGTAGTTTTTTTTTTTCCCCAATTCGAAGAATTGGCTTTCGCAAAAGTGCACTTTCGATGTAGTGCACTTTTGCAGAAGTGGGGTTTTACTTTTCTTTTTTGGGATTGTGTGATTTCGATAAAGAAAAGTAGACCCACATATATATATATATATATATATATATATACATACATATATATATATATACATATATATATATATATATATATATATATATATATATATATATATATGTATGTGTGTGTGTGTGTGTATACACACACATACTCTGTCTCACACTCACACGCAGACACACACACACACACACACACACACACACACACACACACACACACACACACACACACACACACACGCACACACACACAGTCCCTCTCTCTCTCTCACACACACGGTGCTAGAATCCGCCACATAACGCATGCACTCAGGTCTCTCAACAGCAGGTACAAGTACGACTCAATCATTGTCCACGCTGGTGTTAACGACCTGAGACGTACCTCCTTGGACTACATGAAAAGAGACATAGAGGAGCTCTCTGATTATGTAGCCCAAGCAGGTATGACCCTGACCTTGAGCAGTATCCTACCTTCACCAAGAATGATGCCACAATACAGAGATAAGATGATCAGCTTTAACAATTGGCTTAAACTCTGGTGTCATTCAAAGGGGATCCAATGTCTGTCTGCCTGGGATGACATGCTGGACAAGCCATGCTGCTTCAAGGACGGCTTGCACTTGTCACCCTGGGATTCCGGATTTTGGCAAAGGCTCTTGCCACCCCCATAGTGCCTTTTTTAGGCAAGGCTCAAATTCTAAACCTACCACCGTAGAACAAAACAAATAAAAAAAACTAAGGGTAATGCTGCTCAATGCCAGAAGTCTCAACCTCAAGATGCACGCACTCGAGGCCCTTCTCAGTATGGAGAACATCGATGTCTGTGCTGTGACAGAAACCTGGTTCAAGGCTCCTGAGAGCACCCCAGCACTATCAGGTTTACCTCATATCATGCTCCGCCCCAAAACCCAGACAATACCAAGAAAGGAGGAGGGGTATCCATATTCATCAAGGACACCCACACCTCAAGATTGGTGGCATCGCACGATGCATCGGAAACCATCCAGGTGCAATTAACCATAGGCAAGACTGCTCTGCAATTTGTAGCATGTTACAGGCCACCCTCAAACTCAGGAACCACATATGGCCTTCCTGAAAACACTGGAGGGATAAATGTATCTCCGAACACCATCATACTAGGTGACTTCAACTACCCTAATATAGACTGGGAACACTACTCAAGCCCAAACACTCTAGCCCAAAAGTTCCTGGAATTCATAAACTCAAATGCCATGGAACAACTAGTCACCATCCCCACAAGAGGAGAAAACATACTTGATCTCATCATCACGAACATGGGAGCACAATGTTCAACGCCGAAGTATACCCCTCACTGGTGAGATCTGATCACAAACTAATCTCGCTGGAGGTCCTCAACCCGCCCCCTCACAAAGTGAAAAAGACCACAGTAAAGAACTTCTCGAAGCCGACTTCACACTTCTAAAGACTAGTGTGGTCTCCTTTAAGGCCCCAGAGCCGGTTAACATTACTCAAACCGCTGAATCACTTACAAATGCCTTCTACCAGCACCTGCAGGGCTGCATGGATCAGGCAATCCCAAGCAAAACAAAGACTCTTTGTACCAAAGGCAAGCGTCCAGTCTGGTGGACCCCAGCCATAAACAAACTCTACAACAAAAGGAGAAAGCTACTACAAGATAGAGCAAAATCCTTAAAAGGTAAGACACCGCTGATCACTATAAGTAAAAAGCTAAGAGCTCTCATAAAATCATCCAAAGCTAATTTTGAGAAAAAATAGCTAAGGACTCTAAAGATAACCATAAGGCATTCTTTAGCTATGTCAGAAACCTAGTAGGAAACTCCCAGATATGCTCAGAATTAGTTCAAAATGATGTGAAGATTACTGATCCTACAGACATTGCCAACATACTGGCTGACAGGTTCAGTGCAAACTTCTCCCCCCCTCCTCCCCTAAAGGAGAGATATCTATACCAAATGATTGTAGCCCCCCAAACATCTCTAACGCCCAGGTGAGAACTGCTCTCTCCAAGGCAAAGAACACAGCATCCATGGGACCTGATGGTGTCCCCGGCTGTGTGCTCCATGAACTCAACGAGGAATTAAACCCACAGTTAGGACAGCTGTTTAATCTTAGTCTCACCTCCGGATACGCACTCCAGGAGTGGCGTGCAGCGACTGTGGTCCCACTCCACAAAGGCGGTGCCTCCACCGACCCTGGAAATTACCGTCCCATTAGCTTGACAAGCCTTATCTGCAAAGCCATGGAGAGGATCATAATGGATCTCATATATAAAGACATAGGGAATTTGCAGACTTTGGATCCAACCCAGTTTGGCTTTGTCAAAGGCAGATCATGCCTTTTAAACTTGGTTGACTTTTTCAATCAGTCACCAAGGCCATTGACGAGGGAAAGGCAGTCCATACAGCCTACCTAGACCTGGCGAAGGCTTTCGATACAATACCTCACTCGGGTATCATTGAAAAACTCATCAACTTAAAAGTAAACCCATACATTACAAGATGGGTTGCAAACTGGCTGAGTGACAGAACCCACAGGGTCAGAGTTGCTGGCGCCATGTCAGACTCAAAGCCTGTCACAAGTGGTGTCCCACAGGGCTCAGTCCTGGGCCCACTCTTGTTTGGCATCTACTTTTCTGAAGTACAAGCAAACACAGGAGGGTTATGGCTGACAAAGTTTGCAGATGACTGCAAACTGGGCGCCGTAGTTGAAAACACATCTGACACAGATATCCTTCAGAAGGGCCTCACAGAAACGGATAACTGGTGCCAGAGCCATGGCCTAAAGTTAAATGCCAAGAAATGCATAGTCATACACTTTGGGAAAAATAAGGTTACCCCTAGCTACCATATAGGTGGCAATCCCCTGAACACAGAAGAAGTTATTAGAGACCTGGGAACCCAGGTTGACAGTAGCCTTTCATTCGACACTCATATTGCTAAAGTAGTCAGGAAGACCTTCTACATTGCCCACCTTATCATGAAGGGATTCACATCTAGATCAAGGGAAGTCATAGTCTCCCTTTACTCATCACTCATCAGACCAATGATCGAGTACAATGCCCCATTCGGAATGTATCTGACCCGACACTTGCAGCAGCTGGAGAGGCCACAAAAGTTCCTCACCAAAAGGATAAAGGGTCTCAAAAATCTGTCTTATGCTGCCCAACTGAAAGAACTCCAGTTATATTCAGTTGCTTACCGCTTGCTCAGAGGTGACCTATGCCTGACCTACAAGGCCATGTCAAACCCAGATTTGATGAACATGCTTCATCTCAAAAAATCTAGATCACTCAGAGCCACAAGGGCGGGAGACTTAAACCTCGACACAGTTATTAATAGGACGTGCTGGAGGGATAGATTCATCACCCAAAGACTCCCTATGCTGTGGAACAAAATCCCGGTTTATGTGAGGCAGAGCACCTCGCTGGCCTTGTTCAAGAGGAATCTTGACCAATGGATGGGAGATCGCAGATACACCCCAGGGGTTACCTCAGTGTCACTGCTCGACAGAGGCACAGCAAAATAATGGGCATAGTTTCTCCAAACCAAAGGGGTGGCGTAAGCCACAAAACTATGGGCTAGGCTTATAAATGCCCACGGGCAGATAGCCTAGTATGAACCTATGAACCTATGAACAATACTCATAGGTTCATAGGTAGGTACTAGGCTATCGGCCCAAGGGCCTACGTAAGCCTAGCCAACAAGGTTCCCTGGCTTACGCCACCCAAGAAAGTTATTTTCCTGTGCCACTATCGAGCAGAGACACAGAAGTGATCCCCGGGGTGTATTTCCCATTTCCCATCCACTCATCATGATTTTTCTTGAAGAGTGCTAATGAAGAACTTTGACATAGATGGGTAGCCTGTTCCAGAGTATGGGAAGTCTCTGGGATAGGAATCTATCCCTCCAGCATGTCCTGTTTATTGTGGTGACAATGATTAGGTCCCTAGAGCGTGTAGCTCGGAGGTATTGGGATTTCTTTAGGTGTAGCATGTCCAACAGCTCTGGGTTTGACACAGCTTTATATGTTAGGCAGAGATCACCTCGGAGTAGGCGATATGCTATGGAGTAAAGCTGGAGTTTTTTGAGACGGTCAGTGTAGGGCATTTGTTTGAGTCCAGTAATCCTCTTTGTGAGGTACTTCTGTGGCCTTTCCAGCTGCTGCACATGTCTTGTGAGGTACATTCCAAAAGGGGCGTTGTACTCTATAATGGGTCTAATGAGTGTCGAATAGAGGGGAACGATGACCTCTTTTTTCCTGGATGAGAACCCTTTTATGATGAGGTGTGCCACATAGAAGGACTTCCTGACTACTGTGGCGATGTGACTATCAAAGGAGAGACTACTGTCCACCTGGGTCCCACGGTCTCTTATCACGCATTCGGTGTTAAGTAGATTGCTGCTTATGTGGTAGTTCATGGGTACAGAGTTTTTACTAACTGGGATGACACTGCACTTTTTGGCATTGAGCTTGAGGCCATGGCTCTGACACCAGGCATCTGTCTCAGAGAGGCCCTTCTGTAGGATGTTCACATCATTTGGGTACTTGACTATGGCTCCTAGTTTGCAGTCATCTGTGAACTTCATTAGCCAGAGGCCTTCTGTGTTAGCCTGTACTTCAGAGAAGTAGATACCAAACAGGAGCGGTCCCAGGACGGAACCCTCTGGTACTCCACTTGTCACTGGTTTGAGGTCAGATTTGGAGTCTGCAACTTTTACAGTGTGGGTTCTGTCAGTGAGCCAGTTGGCAACCCATCTTGTGATGTAGGAATTTATGCCTAGTTTATTGAGTTTAGCTATAATTCTAGAATGGGGGATGGTGTCAAAAGCCTTGGCGAGGTCAAGATAGGCTTTGTGAACCACCTTACCCTCATCTACGGCTTTGGTGACTGCCTCAAAGAAGTCGATCAGGTTCAGGAGGCATGATCTGCCTTTCACAAACCTGAACTGGGAGGCATGATCGGCCTTTCACAAACCTGAACTGGGTGGGATCCAGAGTTTGGAGGTTACCAATGTCTTTGTTTATGAGTTCCATGATGATACGTTCCATGGCCTTGCAGACCAGGCTCGTCAGGCTAATAGGTCTATAGTTCCCGGGATCAGTGGTGGCTCCCCCTTTGTGGAGTGAGATAACTGCTGCTCTGCACCATTCAGTGGGCACAAAGCCTGATGCGAGGCTGTTATTGAACATGGTGCTTAAGTGAGGAGCCATTTCATTCTGAAGTTCGTGTAAAACGCAGCCTGGGATGTTGTCCCGTCCCGTGGATGCTGTATTTTTGGCTTTAGAGAGTGCAATATTCACCTGCGTAGTTGTGATTATAGGGACTCTGCATTCTTCCTGTATAGATATGGGCCCTTTGGGGGGGGGGGGTAAAGTTAGCACTGAACCTATCTGCCAGGAAGTTGGCAATATCAGTTGGTTCTGTAATTTTCGTGCCTTTGTGCTGTAACTCAGAGCAGATTTGGGTGTTGCCATTGAGATTCTTGACATGGCTTTAGAATGCTTTGTGGTTGTCCTTGGAATTAGTGGCGATTTTATTTTCGTAGCTAACTTTGGAGGATCTTATAAGGGATTTCAGCTTCTTACTGAGGCTGACCAGGGAGCTCCTCCACTCATGGGATTTTACTCTCTTTTGCAACAGTTTCTTCCTTCTGTTGTACAGTTTGTTTATGGCAGAGGACCACCAGATTGGCTTCCTTTTTTTGGAGGATAGCGTCTTTGGGACTCTTACATTGTCTGATTGTCTGGCAGTGTTCTGCTTGGTTCTGTCTCGCGCACGAGCACACACACACACACACACACACACACACACACACACACACACACACACACACACACACACACACACACACACACACTCACATGCAAAAATATACGCATATACATTAGACCACCTGGAGAAAACTTGCAAAAGCACTGCAGCAGAACTGCCAACAGTGAGGAAGGACTGAACCCTAGATCCTGAAACTTTGATGCCATGATCTTACCACTTAACGACTTTGCTGTCCAGTCGATATGGGAGTGTGGTGTAGTTTGGGAGGAAAGTCTACATTTTTTCTGCAAGGCTGATAAAATATTTCAGTGTTGCTTACCAAGTGTATCGTTATGTTTTTGTTTACATTTGGCAAGTTTCTGTCCATTGCCATAAAGGGAAAGGATTGCAGGCATGCTTTTTTTGGGTAGCTGCAGAACCACACCATGTTACAGTTAGTAGACTACAGAGGTATGTGGAGTTTCTTAGCATTGTTGCAGTGTGTTTTGATTGTCTGGCAGTGCATGCTAAGGCGTTTACTGGATTCTGTCTCCATTGTTGGCAAGAAAGGCCTGACAATTCCTTTACAGGCAAGCCCCCACAGGGGTGTGCCTAATGAAGTAAGGCCTTGGGGATATGATGTTTGGACAAGCAGATCTTGAGACAAATGTTCACTGTATAAAGCATGCCTTGGTATGCCCATTAACTCGTTATGGGCTTTAATTTAGATGGATTCTTGTTTTTGTGTTTATTTCCAAATGCTATTGCCTTCTTTCTGATGATGACATGGAAGTGTGATCTCATTATGTGATGTGGGTAGGTCATGTGGCAGTGCTTTGGTGCAGACTAGTTTGAGTTGTACTAACGGTGTGTAGTGCCCGTGACTGTAATTGTTACAACAGAGTTTTATAAGTAATCTTTCTCTGTAACTAAAAAGATAGTAAGTTGTGATATTATTTTAAGATAAATGTTCTGGAAAAGTTATGACAGATGGCAAATGAAGCTCCATAAGAACAAATTGGGAAAAAATGATTTTTGCCATCATGGTAGCTTTCTATTTTATTAGGATTTCTTGACTGATGTAGGAATCGGTGACCTTTAGCTCAGTTCCCGTGTTGTACAGCTGTCCTTCATGTTTTGATTTTTGTACTGCTGTAGTATGTGCCCCACTCTCATTTCCTCAAAAAGAAAATGCTTGTTAGTGTTGCTTGTAAGGCCTCCGTGAAGATGGAAGGAATTCATGATGAAGTCTGTCCTCCCAGTTAATATTTTTCTGACTTGTTCTCTTCCTGCTTTGATAGTGGCATACTTCCATGGAGGTACACGTGCACACACACACACACACACACACACACACACACACACACACACACACACACACACACACGCACACACACACACACACACACACTCTCTCTCTCTCTCACACACACACACACACACACACACACACACACACACACACACTCTCTCACACACACACACACACACACACACACACACACACACACACACACACACACACACACATCCTGGGATTTCCCTAGATCGCTGGTACTGCAGAGTGTTAAGTACTTTTTGTATGTAAAGAATGGCAAATATCACATGAGGATGTCATGTGCTGATGCATTTTTTAATAATGTTGATTTCTTTGAGCTTGTGACTGCTTCTGAGATTATATTAAGTGGTAGAAATTCAGTAAGAATAACTGCGTGGATCATGGGCAGTATGATAAAATAACATACAGATTAGAGTTTTGTTGTATTTTACAAAGCATGTGAAAGTTTGGTAATATTTTCAGATATAGACAGCAAAACTTTTATGTAAGGATAATTTGTCAATGTACTTCTATGATGAAGGTGTTTGTTGGGGAGGGCATATGGTTTGCTGTGTAGAGAAAGTAGGAAAGCAACTGTTGTTTAAAAGAGCTGAAATATTTGAAAAGGAGACTAACTTAAAAGATTATCCTTTTGACATTTCTTGCTAAAACTGTTCTGTGACTTTGTGCACCAGTCTTAAGAGTATAAGTTGTTGAAGCTAGAGTGAAAGGAAAAGGGTGTGGGGTCATAGGAGGGACTGTGTAAAATGTTCATCGTGTTTCACTGTTGCAGTCCTAACAAATGGGTTATCCAGCTCCCGGTAGCCCTCAGTCAGCCAGAATACCAAAGGTAGGTAAAAATGATGTTGGTTGCCGTCTGTTGTAAAGGACGTCAGGGTGTCCGATAGAAAAGGAGGCAGCCAACGTCACTTCCTCAGTCTTCCTTGCCACGAAGCCTGAAGCAGAAGCTTTTTATGCATGAGCGCCGGTCAGCAGTTTACCTTTGCTGGTTTCTAACTACAGGAGTTGGTCTACTACAACTAAGTACCCCATTGGGGATTCTCTTTTCTTGCCTTAACGAATGTCAGAAAAAGTTAATAATTGCCTTACCTGTGGAAAGCAGATTACCCGTAGAGATTTTCATTCCTATTGCATTATTTGTTTAGGCCTTGACCACGACGTCCTTTAATCCGCATACTATCCGTCATCGGGCTAAGATTTTGGCTAGGCATTTTGGAGTTTGGCCTAAGTTCATTGGTATGGTGTCCGCCGGTCTTCAGGCTTCGGATGTTCCGAAGAAACGTAAGGATAAGGACCACGACAGGCCTCAGAAAGCTAAGTCCTCAGATGAGGTTAAGTTGGTAATCAGTCACGCAGTAGCCAGTGAGACACCTTTGCAGTCCCTGCAGTCTGCAGATGTACATCCGCAGGCCTTGAGTCTGAGTCCCTTAGGCCTTCGGTTTTGCCTTCCGACCTGTCGCCTCTTCTGCTGGAGCTGCTAAGCTGACTCCGCAGTCCGAGGCCTCCGTTTTGTGTTCTGACAGCAAACTTCTTCCTTCAAACTCTGCTGCAACCTCGGCGGTTGCCAGACCTCCCGAGTCCCTCAGGCTTGCAGGTAAATCTTCCTTTTGTAAGCCTGTGAAAAGGCAGGCTCCAGCTTCTTCTCGTTCCTCTCAATCCCAAATGGTTAAAATGGCTAATGATTTGTTGACTCTTATTAGGGGTTCTTAGCCACCTCCTCCTAAAAGGAGTAGGGATGTTTCTCCTGAGGTTTTGTCCTGCTCAGGTTCTGATTTTTCCAGCATTTTTGCTGATGAAGAGGAATTTTCTCAGGCTTTTTGTCCTTTTGAGGATTCAGATGCAGAGGAGTCCATCCTTTCAAATTCTCCTCCAGAAGATTTCTCTTCTAGTGATGCTTTATGTATCCTCAGAGAACATTTTAAATGGGAAAGTCAAGGTTATCCCCAATCCAAGAAACGGATTAGGGAGTTTCTGGATTTACCTCAGCATAAGCCTCTTGCTATTCCCCCTGTCTTGGAAGTTGTTGTTGATGTTTTTCTGGAAAATTCCTTGTCTCCAAATTTGGTTCCTCCTGCTCCCAGGAAACCTGACTGGTACTACAGAGTCCCTGATTCTCATCTTTTTCTTTTCAGGAATCCATTGGCGGATCCAGAGGTTATTTCTCAGGGTCCTAAAGGAGTTAAGGCCACTGTTACCAGGAATCCTGTTCCCTCTGACAGCGAATCTAGGAGCCTAGATAGGTGTGGAAAGAAGGTTTATACCTCCACCACCCTAGCTATTAAGGCTACCAATTGTCTATTTCATATGCTGAAATACCAGCAGCACACCTTGGAGGCCATTAAGTGTAGGATAGCAAGTGTACCTCTTTTGGCAGAGAGTAAAGACATGCAGGATTTACTGAATTCCGCCGGTCTGGTTAATAAGCATTCTTTGCATTGTGGTTTTGACATCCTTGAGGCCTCCAGCAAGGCTACGGCTGCTGGATCTGTTATTAGAAGGCATGCTTGGCTCTGAGAACAGCCTCTTCCAGAACCTGTCAAAGCTAAGCTTTTGGATGTTCCTTTGCATAAAGACAGTCTTTTTGGCAGCAAAGCAGAGAAGGTACTAAAGATGTTGGAGGATAAGGCCAAGTCCATGCAAACTGTTAAGGATTTTCTGTAAGTTCAACCCCCTCGCTTTAGTAGGAATTTCCCTTTCAAGAGTTGGACCTTTCCTGATACCAGCAGACAGAACCGTTCCAGGACTAAAGGTTACAAATCTTCTAGGGGGCAGGGGGGGCTACCCCTCAAAGGTTTAGGTGTTGGCAAGTTTCCACTTCTAAAGGGGGAAGCTCCAAGCCTGCATCTCAGTCAAAACACTCTGTGACATTTTACAACTTCTGCCTGTTCTTGCTTGCTGGGATAGTCTTTTGGGGGAAGGTTGGCCCTTTTTGCAGATGTCTGGGCCACTGTCACAGATGAAAAATGGGTGCTCAGAACGGTGTCCCTAGAGCACAAGTTTTCTTTCCGCACCTTTTCAGCTCCCAAGGGATTCCCGGACGTTCCTCCAAACCAAAGGGCAGAAGTAGAAAAACAAATTTTGTCTCTGTCTCATCTGGGAGGAATAGAATCTGTTCCTGCTCAGCAGGTAGGCCAGGGCTTTTATTCCAGGCTTTTCCTAGTTCCAAAAAAAGAAGGCACATGGCGTCCTATCCTGGATCTTTCCATTCTAAACTTTTTTCTTGTAATTCCAAAGTTCAAAATGTTCACTCTGCATCAGTTGCTACCACTGCTAGAAAAGGATTCCTGGCTGGTAAACTTGGATCTCAGAGAGGCTTATCTGCACATCCCTATCAGGGAAAGTTGCAGGCAGTACCTTCGTTTCAGAGTGGGTGAGCAACATTACCAATTCTCTACTCTGCCATTTGGCTTATCTACTGCTCCCAGAGTCGTCACAAAGTGCCTGGCTCCAGTCATTAATTTTTGCAGGCAAAAGAAAAATTCAGATTTACCCGTACTTGGACGACTGTCTGATTCAAGCAAGTTCTCAGGAACAGATATTAAAGGATCTGGAATTCGTAAAGACTCTTTTCTCTTCCCTGGGTTACACTCTCGATGTGGAAAAATTGAATATGGTACCATCCAAGGAGATAACATTCCTGCAAGCGAGTCTGAACACAGCCAATCAGATGATGCATCTTACCCAGGAGAAGCAGACAAATCTTTCAGTTTACTTCAAGGATTTGGCAAGCCTGTCCCAGCTCCCTGCAAGGGAAATACCTGCAAGCTCTTGGATTCATGGCATCTTGTATTCTTATGATTCCATATGCAAGACTGCATATGAGGAAATTGCAGTGGTACGTCAAGAACATTTGGTGTCAACACACAGAGGACCTGCATATGATGATTCGTCTGCTTCCATCTCTGCAGGTGGAGTTTCTGTGGTGGGCAACAGCCTGTCTACAAAACAAAGGCATGCCTTTTTGGACACCTCTTGCCACTCAAGGTCTGACTACAGATGCATCGGACTATGCCTGGGGAGCACATCTGGATGGCAGATGCATGCAGGGATGTTCTAACGCCCTGCAAATGCACCTGCACATAAATCTAAAGGAATTGATTGCAGTTCAGCAGGCCTTACTAGCTTTCAAGCATCTTCTTTCTCCAGGGACCCTGTTTGTCAGGACAGACAGCACCATGGTCATGTGGTACATCAAACAGCAGGGAGGGACTCGCTCTGACCCCCTGTGCAGGCAAAGCATGAATCTTTGGTCCATGGCAGCATCCCTGGACCTGCATCTGCTAGCTCAGTTTCTTCCAGGAAGGCTCAGTGTTTTGGCAGACCAGTTGAGCTGGAAAACCCTGGATCCTCACAAGTGGCAGCTGAACAAAACAGTTTTACAGCATCATTCAACACTGGGACACTCCTCAGGTGGACCTTTTCTCCTCCCCAGACAACCATCTGCTACCAACTCTCTTTTGCACCAGACAACAACACAGCAGAGCCTGGAAAGTGGATGCACTGTCCGTCCCTTGGACGTTGCTATCAGTGTACGCCTTTCCTCCTCTTCCCAGACTATTAGTGAAGATCAGGGATGAATGTCCAAGGACTAATCTCATACCTCCGGACTGGCCCAGACAGCATTATTATCTGCTGCTTTGCAGTCTCTCCCATCTTCCTCCTTGGCATCTTCCTCTGAAGCCAGATCTTTTGGCTCAGGAAAGGGGAAACATTCTACGTCCTCATCTTCAGTCTCTCCATTTGGCAAGCATGGCTCATTGTATGATTCCTTCCCTTTCTTCCTCCCTTTTCCAACAAGTGGTTGATGTGCTGAGGGAGGCCAGGAGGCCTAGCACTAGGAAATCCTATGCTGGCAAATGGGAAAGGTTCTCTAACTGGATGCAGGCTAGAGGAGAGTCTGCTTCTCAACCTACCCTTCCTCTGATCCTGGAATATCTGGCTGATTTGCTTCAGGGTGGTCTTTCTCTTTCCTCTATCAAGATCCGTGCTTCAGCCATCTCTGCTTATTGTTCTCTTGAACAGCCCATTTTCTGTCATCCCATTTCTGTCATCCCCTAATGAAAATGTTTCTCAGAGGTGCTTGCAATTTAAAACCTCCCAGAAGAGCACCTGCTCCAGCCTGGGATCTTAATTTTCTTCTGGAGAAACTCACTCTTCCTCCGTTTGAGCCAGCTGTCTCTACAGATTTAAAGTTTCTCTCCTGGAAGACTGCTTTCCTCTTTGCTATAACTTCAGCAAGGAGGGTTTCAGATCTGCAAGCTTTGATGGCCATGGAGCCTTTTCTTTTTTTCCATACAGATAGTCTTTCTGAGGACTTAATCCCTCCTTTATGCCTAAGGTGGTTTCCAGCCTGACTCTTAATCAGTCCATACACCTTCCTACCTTCTTCCCTAATCTTCGCAATAGAAGTAAAAGGATCCTACATTCTCTTGATGTGCACAGACAGCTCAGGTTTCACCTGGACAGGACTAAGGACCTTCGGAAATCAGCACAGTTATTGGTCATTTTTGCCCGTGGAGCCCAGGGCAAGGCTATTTCTAAGCAAACCATTTCTAAATGGATTGCACATTGCATTACCTTTTGTTATTCCTTTCATGGCAAAGCTCCGTCTCAAGGGGTTAGGACCCACTGTACTAGAGCAGCTTCCACTTCTGCAGCCTTTCTAAGGGTTGTCCCTACTAAATACATTTTGGAAGCTGCCACATGGTCTTCTGTTCACACTTTCACAAAGCATTATAATTTGCCTCTGTTTTCCAGAGCCAGGGCAGGGTTTGCCACTGCAGTGTTGCAGGGCATTATCTCCAACCCTTGACGCTGTTGGTTCCTCCCCCCTTTTTTCTCTGGGCTTTGATAATCAACCCATTTGTTAGGATTGCAACAGTGAAACACGATGAACATAGTACAGTTGTGTACACTTACCATAAATGTAGATGTTCGAGTGTATTCACTGTTGCAGTCCTGGTTTCCCTCACTCCTTCCCCCTTTTTTGGGGTCCTCTCCTATTCTCTTTTCCTGAGGTACAGGTTTAATTTGTTATTTGTCAAATTGTTTTTTGCTTTAAGCCTTATTTTCTGGGGGCTTCTTACTGTTATAGCAAGAAAGACTGAGGAAGTGACGTCGGCTGCCTCCTTTTGTATCAGATGCCCTGACGTCCTTTACAACTGACATCATTTTTACTTGCCTTTGGTATTCTGGCTGACTGAGGGCTACCGGGAGCCAGGTAACCCATTTGTTAAGACTGCAACAGTGAATACACTTGAACATTTACATTTAAGGTAAGTGTACACAACTGTACTTTCCAATGCTTAATTATTGGCGAAATTGCAAGGACACAGGACCGAAGTTTTGACTGATTGTTAGAGTGGATGAATTCTTCACTTGCAGAATAGGCTCAAAGAGTTCACTCTTTGTAACTGGGGGGGGGGGGGGGGGGGCAGCAGGCAGAAATGTCTATGCCGGGGTAAATGCACATTTTAACAGAACTTTGTATTTGAGACATTAAATGGAAACTCAATTTAAAAAGGTGGCATAGCAACACTTTAGAAAAGATTGAAAAACATAGTTAGACACAGACTGTTTACATTTTCTGTATATTTTATAGAGTGTTCCTGAAAAGTGTGAATCTTAGTGATAACATTCCTTTTCCATGTGAATGTACTCCTGGTGAGTTTGCCTGCCTTTCTACTTCTCGCCTGAAGTTAGTCTGTTGCAATTACTTTTACCTTGAATGATGCAGATGTCGGTCATTTCATTAGAACTGTACTTTGGGGAAAATACAGCAGAGTAGGCTGAACTTGGTTTTTGGTTAATTTTGTTTTAGTTTTGTTAGAATTTGTACATGGATGCATATTTTATGTTACAGTTGCAAATGTGGCTCAGGATTTTAGAAACACAGTTGTGCGACAGTGGACTTAGAATATTTAAGTAAAGAATTGTGTGGAGAGAGGTGCATGAGTCCAGCTTTCTGCAAAAGTAGTACTTTTTTTTATTAATTTAAAGTGGCTTTCAAATATTCTGTGATAGTATTTTCCATTGCTGGTGGCTTCAGTAGCTTTTCTAACACAAGTGTCACTGCTGCAATATGAGCTCCATCCAACCAGCTCTATAATTTTGTGTGTGTGCATGCTTCTCGAAGCTTCCCGTTGACTAACTCCAAGACCTCTCTTCATCCACTGTGTCTATTTGTCTCTCCTTCTTCCCTGGACTGACTTTGCCATTTTTGCTTGGGGCTGGTGAGGACACTGATGCACCTGATGCAGCATATGTCATATTGCCAAGGAGTGCTTTTCCTTTAGGCCCTAATTTCCTCTCCCCTGCACACAACTGTAGATGTCCAGGGACCGATATGCAATGGGGACTTACTAGCAAATTGCCTCGCTTTTGTGGTAACTCTGGTCATGTCCCCTAATTTTCTCCTCAAGATGACATCCCCACCTACTCTAGGGATCAACTACATGGTATGTCTGAATGAGTGCCCTCAAAATGAAAAGACTTGCCCATCTTTCCCTGCCAGCAGCTTAGATGTCCAAGCTGCTAATCAAACCTGGGTCTCTTGGACCACAAACAGGCATTTTATTTCACTGCACTATGACACTGGCAGGCCACCTTTCCTTTTCTCTTGCATGTAAAACAGAAGGCATATGACCAAGTACCTAAAGTGTCTTGTCAGAAGTGCTACAACAGTAGAGTGTTCTTAAGCTACTGTTTTTTTGTGAAGCAAGGTTTGAGTCTGTATTCCTAGTAGTAAGTTGAATTTATGGAGGGAGGTTGTAATGCTCAACCATGGCTGTGCCTTTTCTTCCATCCTGTTTATAATTTTCATGGCCATTGCAATGTATCCATTCTGGGGATATGAGGATTGCATCTATGCTGGTTGCAGCTGATGATATCCAATTGGTTGCAAGTAACTGTGACCTCTGACATGTATCAGAGCTATTCACTGCTGAGTGCAGATAGGATGAGACTCATCCGTTCTAAGTCCAAGGTCAATGTCCTGTCTTGAAGTAGTGTAGGTTGCTGTCTGTGACCTCTGACATGTATCAGAGCTATTCACTGCTGAGTGCAGATAGGATGAGACTCATCCGTTCTAAGTCCAAGGTCAATGTCCTGTCTTGAAGTAGTGTAGGTTGCTGTCTGCAGGTAAGTAAGGAGCAAGCAACCTCAAGGGGAGGAGTTAAAGTATACTGGAGTCATGGGTGAAGGTCCATGGGGTTGAGGGCCATCACAGTGGATGGGTGCAGCTGCAGTGGTATTTCAGATGCTACACCTGACTATGGTGAAGCGGGACCCAAGTTCTAATTTGATGCTCTCAACTTCTTAGTCAGTCTTTGCCTGTGACCTTACCTATGGCCATGTACTGTGGATAGTTACTGAAATGATCAGATTTACAGGTAAGAGTGGTAGAAATAAGGCTTTTTATGTTGGGTTACTGAGCTCACTTTGTATGACAAAGTGAGATGAGCAAGCCAGGAGGGTGTTGTCCCACAGGCAGATGTCCCAGGCATGTCAGCTGGGAAAAGGTTTCAGGATAGAGATAGATACAACCTCACAAGCAGGCCCTTTCGTCTAGCTTGGGAGCTAGTTGGCCTCCCCAAGTAAGAGCGTTGCTAAGGATAGGGGAAGTCCAGACTGCTTTGCTCAGCTTGCTAGTATTGTGACCCTCACCAGGAAAAACAATTTATAAAATGTGTTTTTGTATTGTATAGTACCTCATTTGATGTGTCAAAGAAAAGCGGACTTGTAAAGTGGGTCTTTGCCAGAATTGAACCCTCCTGTACATGCTTAGTTCCCAAGAAAAAATCCTTGATTGTGGGATCCATATTTATGGTCTTGCGTGGCTGCTGTGTTTTATTTATTTTGGTGCATGTTAAGTGCAGATGTTTTGTTTCTGCACGGCCTTTTAATATTTTTTTCTCTTCATGCTAATGACTTTGTTGAATGTGCAAGCCATAGACTGTGGGGAGGAAAAGAGAATTTTCTAATCAAAGACTTTTTTACAGTTTGAAACTGGTCTTACTTTATGGTCGAGAACTAATGGAGGTTTTAAAGTAAAACTTCTCTCAGCTTCCGAGAGATGCATTCCCATCAGAAGCATTTCTGCGTTGTTTTTTTTTTTTTATTCCTTCTACAAGTAGAACAGATGTTCTGTGGATGGAGGATGCAAAACTGCCTACTTACATTTATCCCTTGCTGGCTTCTCTAGCCCCAAGGCACAAATCAAGCCCAGGTCACCTAGTGCAAACATGTTGCCCTCACAGTACAGAAGTTGAAGGATAAGAACTGTCTTCAGCTACCAGTGCTTACGTACAAAGCAGGAAATAAATACAATCAAAAAATGCTTCTCTTTTTTGCGGATCAACAAGTCGTTATTTTCTGCTGAGTGTTTCATTACGCCCAAGCTTGGTATGCCAGGACATAGGGGGAGGGAAGCTAAAGCTGGAAATTGCAGCCATCCAGCAAAGGTGATCTTTTTATGTATATAATACTCCTCATTTTGGCTGGAAAGAGTAGTGCAGTGCTTGTTACACTGTGCCTTTGGTTGTGCATGCCTACCTCTGTCTAATGGGTGTGCTGTCCTTCGCAGGATGAATGAAGATTTTTCATTTATTTGTAAAAGCAGCAGTTCCAAGCCTTCCCTCGGTGGAGCTGTTGCTGAGAAAGTCTGTCACCAGCCCCTCTATAATCCTCTGGATGGAGGATGCAAAACTGCCTACTTCCATCTGTTCCTGCTGTCTACCGTAGTACCCAAAGCACAATTCAAGTCTAGGTCACCTAGTGCAAGCTCTGCAAAAAAGCACCGGCTAAAAATGTTGTTAATGCATCAGCTTGTATAGGGTGTGTAGTGTTTAACAGGCCTCTCATTTTGTAGATAAATTCTTAAAACTCTTAAATCTCTAAAGCATCTGTTTTGAATTAGATTGCAGCTAAGTCATGAGTGAAGAAGGGTCTTTGTGGTCCAGTTTGTAAACCTGTAACAGCTTTGTTCGGGGTACACTCATAAACCACAAAAATACTGCAAGCTTTCCCTTGAAATTAAACGAAGTAAGTCCACAAAGGTAGAACCTGAAGGCATACTATAAAGCTCCCAGACTGCTTATATAAATGTTCTCAGTACATCACGAATCTAGTAAATTTAAACTCTCCCAGTCATAAGTAAATTAAACTCTTTTATTAGTGAAAAACCAAACAACATGAACGTTCAACACATATGTTTTCGTTTTAAACAACTTCATCAGATGGGAGCTCAAATTAACACAATATTTAAACTGATTCAAATTCCACAAGAACCAATCAATTCATTCTATTTAACATATTTGATTGACATTAAGAGTCTCTCATTAAATAAAGTGCTTCTTCTTAAAAAGACTACTTTATGTGAATAAAACCATTAAATGAGTAATGGTTATACCCTGACCATAAGTTTATGTTTAATTTAAAACTTAAAACTTTAATAAACACTTTAATAACAACTTCAATAAAAACCTTTGTAAATATAAAAATATATTTAAAAATGTGTGTATATTTATTTTCCTTATAGGAAGACATCATATAGGCATTAACACCATCTTCCGACCACGTATTGATTTGACACTTTAACAGAACCTTTTTGTAGCCCTTTCTTTGGAAGTGCTTTATCTAAAATTTCTGTCTCAGTTTCCATTATTAACATAATAGTCTAATGCATGTAATAAAATAACACAGATTTAAAAACAATGAATGTCTAAAATATTACAAAGATGTTATACATAAAACAATGAAAGTGAGTATTTAGAGTTTATTTTTTAAAACAACTTTACAATTTATTCATTATGGAACATCCACTAAAACCAAATATTTCCTTTGGAAAATATTTGTACTTTTTTTACCTTTTGGACATTGATTTTAAAATAATGCGTCATGCTGCTATAACTTGTCCGTCCTAAGTTTGAGGAGGGGAGTAATAGAAATACATTCATTTAACCCTGACCATTTATTAGCTTGTAAGGTCACCTGCCACCAGAGTTCTCTGTATTCTATTTTTTCCTCCCATAAACCTCCCCAACATAATTTTTCACCTTCTCTAAGACAAAAAAGAAAAAGTGAGCATCATAGCATTCCTGTTTGTTTATAAAGGGCGTTGGTCTCCTTTCTATTTTGTAGATCGTATGCGTGTTCATATATTCTTCTTCTCAATCTCCGTTCGGTCTTCCCTATATAAAATGCCTGGCAGACCTCACATTTTGCCAGGTAATCTAGACCAAAACTCTCATGATTACTGAATTATTTTCCCTCTATAACTATTTTCCTGCTTTCCAAGAAAATAGTTTCCTTGTTTGCAGTGTAAGCACACTGTGTACAATGCCCACATTTAAACGTTCCAGGTCTGTTGTAGGAGTTGGGTAAATGAGCGCAGAGATTTTAGAGGGTCAGAGGTTATAACGAGTCCCCAAGGATAGGTGAAGAGGTATCTGATTTGGATGATTTCAACGAATACCCCACATTAAGGAGATCTGAAAGATTGAAAAATAAAAATGGGTGCCTAGAACAACAGCAATATTCAAATTTTTGGGGGGGAGCAAGAAGGGGGATGGGGAGGTACTAGAGACTGAGTGTACCAACTGCCCCGACTTAGAAAAGAAAGATTTTATACAGGACGTTAAACATCATTACAGGTTCATCAGAGAGGGTTTTAGCATTTATAATTTTAGTAGTATAGAATTACAGAAAGAGCACTTTGATTTGTTATCTAAGGGTAACAAATATATACCCCTAAAAAAGGGGGAGCTTACAAATACACTGTTGGATGTCAGAACTTTCACAAGAAAAATTAATTTACAGATATTTTTCAATCAGCAAGTTCCTTACATGCCAAAAAGTTTAGTAAGGAAAAGTGTATTTAACCGCCCCCCCCTTCATCCACAAATTAGAAATTTTGAGAGTTTAGTTGAAAACGAAATTAGAAAGAACTTTAATAAGGTGAAATATAGGAGTAACCTTAATACAGGAGAAAAATGTGTTAAACGAGTTAAGAAAAGATGTTAACATAAGAGTTATGAAACCGGACAAAGGGGGAGGAGTAGTTTTGATGGATGTATTGACTTATGAAGGTAAGATGAATGAAATCCTGAGGGACCCTGATAGGTATTCAAGTATTTCAAAAAATAAAATTAACATAACTTATTGTAGAATCGATATGGCGTTAGTGGGGTTAGTGATGGTAGGCCTAATAGACAACAAGACACATGGGTACTTGAGGGTGGAGAAACCAAAGATACCAACTATATTTGGTATACCTAAAATACATAAAAATAGAATTGATCCACCCTTAAGGCCCATTGCGTCAGTGGAGGGATCGAAAACCTTACCCCTGGCTAAATATATAGATTCAAAATTGAAGACCTTTTGGTTAAGGAAAAACAATATACTTAGAGATTCCTGGGATTTTCTTAGAAGTGTAAAGCAAGATTTATACAAGGATAATATGAAGTTTCTCACTATTGACATAATAGATTTATTTTCTAGTATCCCAGATGAAGAAGGTATGGCATTATTGGAGGAATTAATATTTGAAGACAAAATCTTGACACACAATGAATGCATAGTAATTTTACAATTAATGGACTTACTCTTGAAATATAACTTCCTCTACTTTAAGGGTGAATACTTTCATCAAATAAAAGGCGGTGGTGGTGCTGCGGTAGCATTGTTGTCTCACAGCAAGACGTTGTCCTGTTCGATTTTCAGCTAGAGCGTCTTCTGTGTGGAGACATGCGTGAATGGGTGTACCTTCACTGAAGGTTGTGCGTCAGGGCCAGCAACACAGCATGTAAAAATCTACTGCCAATCATTAGCGGACCAGAGTTCCGCTGTGGCGACCCCTAACCGGGAAAAGCCAAAATACACAACAACTTTCATCAAATAAAAGATGTAGCCATGGGTGCAGCATGTGTGCCAACATATTTGAATATAGTTTTGGCAAAATGAGAAGAAATGCATATGTTTAGTTCCATTTAAAACAATAAATGGCTGTTATATAAAAGATTTCTGGATGACATCTGCATTTTTTGGGGGGCATCTGAAGATGTCCCTGAATTTATGAAATTCTTAAACAGCAGTACTAGTTTTTTTAAAATGTACACGCACAATAGAAAAGGAAAAGGTAGATTACTTAGATGTAGTGATTTACAAGAAAGATAAATTTAATTCTAAGGTATACAGGAAAATCACATACTCTAATTTCTATCTACAGTATAATAGTGGTCTCACCCAATGCACCAAAAGAGAAATTTGGTTAGGGGACAATATATAAGGTCGTCTCGAATGACATCCAACAATGAGGATTTTATAGTGGAAATGGGAGTTTTAAATCCAATGTTCAAAGCAAGGAAGTACCCGGATTTTTTAATTGAAAAGGTAGGGAAAGAAGTATTAGAGGGAAGACTTGAAAAATGTAAACCCATATTGGGTACCAATGAAGAAAATAATAGACAGGGTGAACCAGATGACAAGTTTAACAGAGCTTTAGTAACTGAATATAATAAAAGTACTGCTTTAATTAAAAACATTATAGACAAAGAATGGGACAGATTTATATACATTACAGATTTAGAAAAAATAACTAAAGAACAATTGAAAGTGGTACATAAAAATTCCTTGAGTATTAAAATTTATTAGAAAAGAACAAAGTATTGGACTGTGGAAACAGAAAAAGAAGAAATGGAACATTTAAATGTGGGCATTGTATGCAGTGTGCTTACATTGCAAACAAGGAAACTATTTTCTTGAAAAGCAGGAAAATGGTTATAGAGGGAAAATAATTCAGTAGTTGTGAGAGTCTTGGTCTAATTTACCTGGCAAAATGTGAGGTGTGCCAGGCATTTTATATAGGGAAGACCAAACGGAGATTGAGAAGAAGAATATATGAACATGTATATGATATACAAAATAGAAAGGAGAACAACGCCCTTTATAAACATAAACAGGGATGCAATGATGCTCACTTTTTATTTTTTGTGTTAGAGAAGGTGAAAAATTATGTTAGGGGAGGTTTATGGAAGGAAACAATAGAATACAGAGAACTCTGGTGGCAGGTGACCTTACAAGCTAATAAATGAGCAGGGTTAAATGAATGTATTTCTATTACTCCCCTCCTCAAACTTAGGGTGCCACGTTATAGCAGCATGATGCATTATTTTAAAATCAATGTCCAACAGGTGCAAAAAGTACAAATATTTTCCAAAGGAAAAAATTGGTTTTAGTGGATGTTCTATAATGAATAAATTGTAAAGCTGTTTTAAAAAATTAAATCTAAATACTCACTTTCATTGTTTTATGTATAACATCTTTGTAATATTTTAGACATTCTTTGTTTTTAAATCTGTGCTATTTTATTACATGCATTAGACTATGGAAACTGAGACAGAAATTTTAGATAAAGTATTTTCAAAGAAAGGGCTACAAAAAGGGTTCTGTTAAGTGTCATATCAACACGTGGTCGGAAGATGGTGTTAATGCCTATATGATGTCTTCCTATAAGGAAAATAAGTATACACACATTTTTAAATATATTTTTATGATATTTACAAAGGTTTTTATTAAAGTGTTTATTAAAGTTTTAAGTTTTAAATTAAACATAAATTTATGGTCAGGGAATAACCATTACTCATTTAATGGTTTTAGTCACATAAAGTAGTCTTTTTAAGAAGAAGCACTTTATTTAATGAGATCCTCTGAATGTCAATCAAGTATGCTAAATAGAATGAATTGATTGGTTCTTGTGGAATTTGAATCAGTTTAAATATTGTGTTAATTTATTTGAGCCCACATCTGATGAAGTTGTTTAAAATGAAAACGTATGTGTTGAACGTTCATATCGTTTGGTTTTTCACTAATAAAAGAGTTTAATTTACTTATGACTGAGAGCGTTTAAATTTACTAGATTCGTGATGTATTGAGAACATTTATATAAGCAGTCTAGGAGCTTTGTAGTACGCCTGCAGGTTCTACCAGAGTATACTCATCTTACCTTCAGTTTTTACTGTGTTCACATTTTTGTGAACATGACAAAAGAGCGAGTCCAGATTGCATGGTGGTTAGGGTATCCAGCAGTGCTGCTACTCTAATAACAGTAGATCCATTAACAGCATTGAAATGGGAAAGAGAGCCATAGAGGGAGGCCCAAGCAACTAAAGCCATTTTTCCTTCCCCCGGGAATGAGACTGCAATAGGTGGGCACCTTGTAGTGATGACTGAAGAGTGATTCAGCAGCTTCATGCATGCTGGTCACTCTTATAAACAGAGGTTTTTGGGTTTTGAAGCAGGCACCTCACAGTTGCACTCACATGAGCATAGAGTGACATTCATAAAGGTGTGTGTGTGTGTACGCGCATGTGCATTTTTATCTACAGTTTGTATTTGTGTTTTTATGCATTTAGCTGTCCATTTGCTCTTGCATATACTCCTGCTCTTTCTTCCTGCATGCGTGTAAATTTCTCCTTTCCCTTTCATCCACAGACACACATACACACACACTCTCTCTCACTCTACCTGTTTGGATCTTTGACAGCATATGGAAACTATATATAGGAATTATTGCAGTGCAATGTGTCATTAGGGTGTTTTTATGACTATGTGGTCTTAGACAGTGTCTGTGTCAGATGATCGACTTTTCAGAAGCTCAAAAAAAAATATTGAAGAGAACATAAGATGGAGTTTCTGAAAACTCAAACATTGAAAAAAAAACTGCAAAAATCTACCTTTGTTTTTGTAGAAGGGCAAGCCTCCCTGCACCCCCCACACCCCCTGCAAATTATATATACCAGCTCTGAGATCGCACTACAGTGAGAAAAAGGGTAAATCTCCCAATCTTCACTGTACCTCAATCTCTATTCAAAAGTTTAGAGTTTTCAAAAACTTGATTATATGGCGTCTGAGTTTCTGAAAACTTGATTACTTGATAGGGACCCATCTTAGATTCATTTGGTCACCTATTTGATGTTCTTCGTGTTTCACTGTTGCAGTTATCACATTTGGGTTATCTGCTTGCATTAGCCCTCAGTCAGCCTGATTATCAAAGTCTTGGGTCCTGTGTCTGTTGCTGTCTCATCTTCCGTGACAATAAAGCATGCAGCCGACGCCATTACATCAGCCTTTTTTGCAGTGCGGTTCCCGAAGCAGAAGCAGTTTGCACGTGCTGGTCGGCCGACTCCTGAAATTTTCGTTTTCGAGTTACAGAACCGAAGTCTTCAACTAAAGCTAAGTACCGTGTTAGGGAAACTTTTTCTTGCTCTAAACCGATGCCAGTAAAAGTCAGTAATTGTATACCTTGTGGAAAGCAAATACTTCATAAAGATTTTCATTCATACTGTATTCCTTGCATAGGCCCTGACCACGACGTACCTCGCTGTCGGTTTTGTGCCTTATTTAAACAACAAACTATTTGTCGTCTGTATACTTACGCTTCTTAATATTTTGGTACTCAGTTCAATTATCCAGATATGTCTTCGTTAAGGCATCCGAGCACCGACATTCCTTAAAAACGCAAAGATAAAGACAGAGACAGGCCGCCTAGGTCCAAAGCTGCCAACGACACTTCTCCTAAGCTAGTCGCCAGTTCGCCGGTACTCAGTGAAGCGCTTTCGCAGCCCCTGATACCTGCTACTTCAGATTCGCAGGCGTCTACTGAGTCCCACTCGGAGTTCAGTACGCTGCGAGATACTTCAACTGTAGAACCTGCGGATGTCTCTACCTTGGCTGGGTCTGGAGCCGCTATGCTGGCACTGGCTTCTGAGGGTGTATTCAGGCCTACTGACTTGCATATTAAACCGACACCATCTTCTTCTTCAAGGCCTAAAACTTGAACCATGCCTAGAAAACCAATGCCCAGACCACATAGTCAGGCCTCTATGCCTAAAAAACAAATGATAAGAATGGCTGAAGACCTTATTACTTCAGGGGAAGCCAACCTTCCCCCTCTGAGAGAATCAGGAGTGAATTTGCTTATGATACTTCTGATCAGGATTCTGAAATTTCTGTTTCCTCTGATGACCAGGATTTACCCTTATCTACCTATGATGCAGAGGACTCTATTCCCTCTGCCCCCCCCCCCCCCAAGGATTTCTCTTTTGGTGAAACCTTGCATACTCTTAGGGAGCATTTTCGCTGGGAAAGCCAGGATTACTCTGATTCTAAAAAAGGCGTAGGGATTTCTTACTCCTGCCCCAACACACGCCTTTAGCTATCCCTCCTGTACTAGACATTGTTGATGATGCCTTTTCGGAATCTAGCATGGCTCCTGATTCTTTACCTGCTGTTCCCAGAAAACCTGACAGATATTACAGGGTTCCTGACTCTCACAAGTTCCTTTTTAAAAATCCTACTGCCGATCCTGAGACCATTTCACAGGGACCCAAGGGCATTAAGGCTACTACTGCCCAAAATCCTACTCCCTCTGATAGAGATTCCAGGGCACTGGATAGATGGAGTAAGAAGGTATACACTTCTGCAGCCTTGGCCATTAGGGCCTTAAACTGCCAGTTTCATATGTTAAAGTATCAGCAGCATATTATTGGATTGCTTAAACAGAAAATGATGATTCCTGACTGTGCTGAAAATAAGGATTTACAGGATTTAATGTATTCTGCTGAACAAGATGGAAAACATACTTTGCAGTGTGGTTTTGATTCTCTAGAGGCATCTTGCAGGGCTGCTGTCACTAGATCTGTACTTAGAAGGCATGCTTGGCTTAAGGAGCAATCCATGCCAGATCATGTTAAAGCTAAATTGCTGGATGCTCCCTTAAATCAGGACCACCTGTTTGGCAACAAAGCAGAAGTAGTACTTAAAAAGATGGAGGAAAAGCTAAATCTATGCAAACTGTTAAAGATTTCCTAAAAGTACAGCCTCCAAAATTTAGTAGGCATTGGCCCTCTAAGAAATGGTCCTTTCCTGTCTCTTCCAGGCCTTCTCAGTCCAAACCCAGAACCAGCAGAACACCCAGGCTTCAGTACCAGGATACGCACAGGACTAAGCAGTGTGGGGCTCCCACTTCCAAATCAGGGAGTAGTAAGACTACCCCCATAGTAAGATGTCTCAATGACTTATCTTTAAAACTTCCAAGCACTTCTCAACTTGACTGCTCCTTTAGAGGGAAAGATTGCTATGCAGGCAAAAAACTGGGAACTCAGTACCCAGGACAAATGGGTTTTAAATATAGTTTCCCAAGGGTACGGATTTCACTTCCAAACTTTACCAACCCCAAACGGTTGGCCAGATCTACCCCAAATCAGTGGACAGAGGCTCAAAAGCAAGTACTCTTTTTTAAGCAGAAGAGGAAAAGGGACAAGGTTTCTACTCAAGACTTTTCCTTGTAACCAGAAAAGACAACTCATGGCAGCCTTTACTGGACCTTTCTATCCTAAACACCTTTTTAAGGATTCCAAAATTCAAGATGCTAACTCTTCACCAGTTGCTTCCTATGCTAGGCAAGGATGTCTGGTTGGCAACACTGGATTTAAAGGAAGCCTACCTGCACATCCCAGTCAGGGAATATTGCAGAAGGATATCTATGCTTCAAAGCAGGCTACATGCACTATCAGTTCTCTGCACTGCCCTTTTGCTTATCTACTGCGCCCAGGGTATTCACAAAGTGCCTAGCTCCAGTCATTGCATTTTGCAGGCAAAGTAATCTTCAAATATACCCATACCTGGACGATTGTCTAATTCAGGCAGAAAGCCAGGACATGCTTTTGAATCATCTGGCATTTGTACAAAAGGTGTTAACCTGTCTGGGGTACACCATAAACAAAAATAAATCACATCTTGTACCCTGTCAACAAATTATATTCCTGGGAGCAAGCTTGAACACAACTTCCCAGATGGCTTTCCTCACGCCAGAGAAACAAATTCATTTGACAATTTATTTCATACCAATGGCCACAAAAACCCTGCTATAGCTGCAAAGCAAATACTGCAAGCCTTGGGGTTCATGACCTCTTGCATTCTTCTAATTCCATATGCAAGACCGCATATGAGGAAACTACAATGGTATCTAAAAAGCCTACGGTATCAACATTCTCAGGATGTAGAAACAATGGTTCCTATTGCCTACAGTTAGAGTTCCATTGGTGGACAGAGGCCTGCCACCAAAACAAGGGACCACCTTTCACTCAACCCCCTGCCGCTCAAACCCTAACAGACACATCAGACTATGCGTGAGGGGCTCACCTGGCAGGGAAGTGCATTCAGGGCAAATGGAACCCAAGGCAAATGCACCTGCATATCAATCAAAAAGAAATGTTAGCTGTACAGAATGCTCTGACAGCCTTCAGGGACTACATTCTTCCAGGACAATTAATGGTAAAGATGGACACCACCACTGTTATGTTGTATATAAACAAGCAGGGGGTACCCATTCATAGCCCCTCTGCAGACTAGCCATGGCTCTGTGGAACACAGCCTTGAGCTACCAAGTGCATCTACCGGCTCAATTCCTGCCAGGAAAACTAATACACTGGCAGACGAACTAAGCAGAAATCTCATGGACCTACACAAGTGGAAACTGGAACCAAAGACTTTCAATATGTTGACAAACAAATGGGGGAGCCCAGATATAGACCTGTTTGCCACCCCCCAGAACTACCAATTGGACAAATTCTGCAGACGGACTCCCCACAATCAAGCTTGGAAAGTGGATGTCCTGTCCTTCAGCTGGAAAAATCGATCAGTTTATGCTTTTCCTCCTCTGCCTCTTCTCTCCAAAGTACTACTAAAGATCAAACAGGGCAAACCAACGATGATACTGATTACACCAGATTGGCCACGCCAACACTGGTATCCCCTCTTGCGCAGTGTGTCACTGCTGGCTCCATGGCACCTGCCTCAGACTCCTACCCTGCTGTCAAAGCAGGAGGGGCCAGATTCTGCACCCTCAGCTTCAAACCCTGAACCTGGCAGCCTGGCTAATTACCTAATCTCTCCATTACCATCCCTCAGTAAGCAAGTGTTGGATGTCATTTTGGAGGTAAGGAAGCCTAGTACTAGAAAATCTTATGCTGAAAAATGGAAAATATGTGCTTGGAATCAAACTCAATGGATGGGCACAGTAGCGCCCAATTTACCTCAGATTCTTCAAAACTTAACGGAGATGCCTCACAAAGGCCTTTCTTTTTCCTCCATCAAAATTCGTGCCTCAGCCATTTCAGCTCATTACAACACAGAACCACCCCTCTTCTCTCATCCACCACTGAAGCAGTTCCTCAGAGGGGCCAAAAACTTAAGACCACCCAGGAGAGCCCCAACTCCAGCCTGGGACCTTAATAACTTTGTATTGGAAAAACTCACTCTACCTCCTTTTGAGCCAACTGCAAGTGCAGAGTTAAAATTCCTTTTGTGGAAAACAGCCTTCCTTTTAGCCATCACTTCAGCAAGAAGTGTATCTGAATTACAGGCTCTTATAGCAGTGGAGCCTTTCATCATCTTCCATATGGACAGGGTGTCCCTCAGGACCAATCCCTCCTTCATGCCCAAGATAGTATCCAGTGTGGGTCTTAATCAGTCCATTCATTTGCCAACCTTCTTTTCTAATCCACAGAACAAAGGGGAACGGATATGGCACTCCTTAGATGTGCACAGACCTCTTATATTTTACTTGGACAGGACTAAGCCTCAAAGGAAATCTGAACAACTGCTGGTGGCATTTCCTGCAGGGGCAGAGGAGAAGGTTATTTCAAAGCAAACCATTTCTAAATGGATAGGCCATTGCATTAATTTCTGCTATAAGCACCATGGAAAACCTATCCCACAGGGGGGTTAGACCACATTCAACCAGGGCTGCATCTACCTCTACAGCCTTTCCCAGAGGTGTCCCTACCAGGGACATCCTAGAAGCTGCTACCTGGAGTTCTGTACATATGTTCACCAAGCATTACCATTTGCCAATTTTCTCTAAATCCAGAGTTGGCTTTGCCACTGCAGTCTTGCAGGGCCTTATAGCTGGTCCTAATGCTATCTAAATTCCTTCTCCCATCCTTAGCTTTGGGAATCTACCCAAATGTGATGACTGCAACAGTGAAACACGAAGAGCACAGTACAGCTGTGTACACTTACCATAAATGTAGATGTTCGAGTGTATTCACTGTTGCAGTCGAGTGTATTCACTGTTGCAGTCCTGGTTACCCATCCTCCAGCCCCCTGATTTTTTTTGGCTATACCTTTATTCTCCTTTACTATGCTTAAAAGCTTTTTGGTGTATTTGCTTTTTTATTGGAGGTATAACCTTGCATGTATATATATATATATATATAATATATATGTATAATATTTAATTGCTTCCCATTAGCGGGGGCACCTGACATCTGGGGCAAGAAAAACTGATGTAATGGTGTCGGCTACATGCTTTATACCCCTGACTACCCGACGTCATGGAAGATGAGAGAGCAACCGACGCAGGACCCAAGACTTTGATAATCAGGCTGACTGAGGGCTACTGCAAGCAGATAACCCAAATGTGGTGACTGCAACAGTGAATACACTCGAACATCTACATTTATGGTAAGTGTACACAACTGTACTTTCTGATTAATTGATATTAAGTGGCCTGGGATTGTCGCGTTTGTATTTCTTATTGTGTATTGCATTTTGATGTGCTTAAATCATTTTGCTTAGAAGAATTTAGCTGAGAATTGAATCAAAATGTGTTGTATTTCTGATCTGTTTTATCCATTATTTTAATTTGTTTATAAACAGACATATTAGCATTTTAAGAAGGATCAGGATTTATGATTATATTTTTAGGAGGTAATGCATTGCAATAACTTCTCCTTATAAGATCAGTGTTAACAAAAGGATCTGTTGTTTTGGCGATGTTTCTCATCAGAATTCATTTATATTGCATTTTTCAGCTGTGTTTTAACCTGCCTGAATGTTTTCTAAAGTCATATACTACTTTATTCTGCAAGGGATGATTCACTGTCTGACCAGCTATGATGTCTTTGTGAATGTGAGGCCAGCTAACTGTCAGAAGAAAGATGCTGCTTGCCATTTTCTTTAATTTTGCAATATTTTAAAATGCAGTATCAAAATGTTAGGATTTTGCAGTTGATGATTCTGTGAAGCAGACTTCCTTCCTGGCAAAATGTACTGATTCCCTACACTTGATAATAACAATTGTGGTCTTGTTAGGCCTTGCTTAATGTAGTGGTAACAAGAGTTTGGGACTTAGCCAGTAGTCCAAGTAGTACAGCCTGCCTAGAATGCTTAAAGTATTCACCACACCTCCTTAGTAGTAATTGATACTGTTCATAAGTGCTTGTTTAAGTGCAGAGCAGTGGTTTTATTGGTGTGGTATATGTGTATAAAAACATATCCTACAAATATTTTATTCATTTATACATTTGTGGACTTTGTAGGTGGGCTGACCTTGAGGATTTTTTCAGCCATGACCTGGATCTGATTGAGCAGAAGTTATTTATTCAGTTAACAGAAGTGGAGTAAAAAATTGGCAGTCTGTTAAAGAACAATTGAGTACGTTATGTAGATACAATCTGTTTCATCATTTAGTTGTTTGTATCAGCAGAAAATTAAAGTATACAAGGCTGTTTCACAAAACCTAAAAATAAAGGAAGTAGGAATATATATTTTTTTGCACTGGTACAAAAATAAAAAATAAAAAAAAGCTTGGGTAGCTGCAGATCATTTCTAGGGTATTGCTGGAACACAGGTGGACATCAAGGTAATTATAATTCTGTCCCTTAAAAATGCTTCCAAGCTGTTTACATATGTAAATTTTTATAGAAGCCACAATGTCATGACACCAGAACATGATACTTTACTTAAGAGCAATGGAATTAAAGAGTGACTAGATTGCTTGTATTGTCATCTTTATGTGACAGTTAAAAGACTTTAAATGTGCTGGGTTCTTTAATGTGAGTCTCATTTTCTTGAAACACCCACTGTTTTAATTTTAACATATATTGATACTTGGAAAGCAGTTGCTGCAAAATGTATTTAAATGGAGCAACAAGTATCACATGCAGAGGTAGCATTGCATACAGGTACTTGGAGATTTGCAGATCCCTTCTGCAGAGCAGCAAACTGAACAGTGTGAGTAATAATTCAATGTAGGTTGTAAAGAAGCGTCTTGCAAAGCAGTTAAAAGGAGCTACATAATGGGAATAGTGACATGGCATACAGTGATAAAATCCTAACTATGGTGCAGGTGAACCAAACTTGACTTACTGTCTTGAATGCCTGTTGGAGCTGCAGTGGTGGGAGTGAGCGACCACTGCTAGCTAACAGTAGATGATACCTAGAGGATTTCAAACCTGCTGAGCTCAGACTGTTGTGGTACCATTTGCACTGTCACCTAAGGAGGAATAGTTATGCAGAGGCATGCCTCCCCAAAGGAGACACTTCCATCTGACTCTCGCCAGGGAAAGGAGGGCCAATTGATACAAGCAGGAAAAAATAGGCCATAAGGCTTCTTCCTACACCTGGGAATTCCTTGCTTCCATTCCTCTACTCTTAGATCAAATGGGATGGTTGGGTGTTGGTAGCTGAGTCAGTAGGCAAAGTCCTGTGGGAAACAAAAAAATAAAAATAGAGAGAGAGAGAGGGAACTGCAGAATAGGCAGACCAAAGAGTGTGATTTGGAGTTAGATTAATCTGATTTTTATATCTTTATGGTCTGCTTTATTGATCATCTTTAGAAACACAAGATCATGTGCATGGGTCTCCATTTTGTATGAATGTTTCTTTATCTGTAACAGCTCCTGCTGGAGGCATAGCTTTCTTGACAGTTTTATAGATAGAAATTTGAAGGAACCTTTGCATATCCTAGGGATTCTAGAAAATACAAGGCAAGTGAGTCTTGCAACCATCGATGCCTTGTCACTAGCACTATACCCCCCCCACCTCACCCTCAGACTGTGCCTCCTTTTTCAAGGAGGGCTAAGCCAATCAAGCCAGGGGTGAATTTGTGAATAATCGTGCAGTCATCCATTTCCCGTTTGTGGATGCTCTTTGTTAAAATTTCTCATTTCTGGTTTGGAATTCTTGATATGTAGCTTTTTTTCTTGGGAGTATTATTTTGTGTGTTATTTGTGCATTTAAAGATGCATGATGATCTCGGGAGTGGCACAGCAGATAGCATTGTTGCCTCACAGCAAGAGGCTCCTCAGTTCGATTCTTGGCTGGTGTGCCTATTATGCAGTCTGCATGTCATTGTGTTTGCGTAGATTTCCTCCGGGTGCTACAGTTTTCTCCTGTGTTTCAAAGACAGGCTATGGGTAGATTGGACATACTAAATTGTTTATTTATTTAACATTTGTTAACCGGTAAAGTCCGACTTGGAACAAGCCAATTTTCAGCAGAGGCCTGGGGAGAACATTGGTGTGAGAATGTGGTGTTGAAAAACAACCACAGCAAGACTAGTCACCTGGCAGTGTAAACCTTGGCTGTAGATAATTGTCACTGTTGAAGTGACACCCTGACCACATGATGAAAAGGAGATGTGGATGGATGATCTAGGAGGGCATATGAAGGCCCTGTGCTCCCCAGTTCATTTCGTCACTGGCAGTGTTTTGATCTCAGTCGTAATGTTCACCATAGGAAACTTCCCATGTTCTGTGCTTGAAATACCTAAACCATCAAAGTGTCCTTAGTTCACTTGCCAGGATTTGTGCCAGATGAATTGCTTGGGTCAAAAACACAACAAGAAAGGTGGGTCAAAAGTGTCCGTCTCTTACAGAGTGGCAGTATTTACAGGGGGGCAGATGTGGGCAATAGTATTTTGGTTCTTCAAACAGTTCCAAGCTGGACTTGGAATGCCAAAGATCAGGACACCATTCATAGACCAAAGCTTACTCCTTTAACTTCCATTAAAAAGGTGGTCTCTGTACCCCCTTTCATTATGAGCTGTCTGTAAGTTAGCAAGGGATTAAGCATGTGCAAATTACTGGCCAATGATACATGAGGCTGCTGGTGAGGTTTCACTAGCTTTCTGCCTTGAGTGATTCCATGAAAACCTGCACTCCCTGTCCTTTGCTTGAACCTCCAAAGCAACATGGTGGATGGATTACTTGTGGAGAATGAGCCCTTTTTTCTCCATAGTGAGGGCTTTGTAACTGAACTTGGATCTTGACTCTGAGGAGTTGTTAGAAACAAATTGACAAGTCTTTGGTACTGCTAGACAAGATAGACCCAGAAACTTGTTAATATAAAATGTTTATCTGCATCACCTGTTATGAATGAAATAGTGTCATGGAGACATTGTTGTACTAAAGCACTTTCAACCACATGCAGGAAACTAAAGCAATGTTTACTTTAATTATCTAAAATATCTACAATAAGCAGCTGTGAAGCATCTATTGAAAATCGAGGTAATTTCAGCTCTGTTCCTCAAGGTAGTGTCCAAAGTTCACGTGCTTAAATGAATTGCTGGGAGCCTTGTAGCCATGGGACTGCAGTGTCAATATTTCCATGTAAGCTGACGAATTCTTGTTTGATACTTAGGTCACAGATGCCTTTTGTTAAAATCACCAGCAGATTGAGTGAGAAGAAATGTGTGGGGCAGTCAGAAAGTTACCAGAGTCATATTTTCTGTAAGACTATGAGGAAGGACATGCCATTGTATGGTCTGGTGTAGCGAATACTCTTTTGTCTAACTAGGTGCAGTGAACTCTTGAGATAGCTGAGTTGCGTGCAGAATGTGAGTTTGTGTGGTAGGCCCATGCACAAGAGAGAACAAGTGTCCAGAAATTTAAACATTGGAGCAAATTGATGTTGCCCAAAAGGTAATGAACAACAGCATTTTGCTTTATCAATGATGCTGGAGCCATTTTGTACCATTGTGAAGGATGGGTGCTTTATTTTTGTGTATTTTTTCAGAGTTCATAATTTATTTCCATTGTGGTCTGTGGCCTGAACAGGGAGGACTAAGTCATGTTGAGGAGGTAGAGTTCCCTCAGCTCGTGTATATTACGGCATTGAACGGTCTGTTAACCGAACGCCCTTTTATTGACACATGTTAAGTGAAATACAAAACCCCCGAATGACCACAAAAGTGAATTTTTTTCTCAGGGCCAATACAAAAAAAATTCAGACTGTACAAAGTGTGGGGGGGGTGCCCCCCACATCCCCCCATGTGGAGGGCTGTGCCCCCCCCCCAACTAAATGTACCAACTCTGAGATTGCACTACAGAGGAGGAAAGGGCAAATCCCTGATGATCAAACAATCTTTTTCCCCTGGAAAAAATTTGCTTTTGTGGCTGCGTTTTTGCATTTCGCTAAATATGTGTCGATAAAAGGGCATTTGGGTTAACAACCCATTCGATGCCATAATATAGACCCCCCCTCGGCAAGGCTGGTTTAAGCTTCCAAGAATTATATGCCATGTTCCTGTCTCTCTTTATTGGCCAACCCTGTAGTTTGAAATAAGGTATTACGTTGATAGCCTGTGCCCAAGGAATGCTTATAATAAGGTACTTGTTTAAGAATGTGCTGATTCAGCTGTCTTGATTAGTTGAAGTCATGTATCAGGTTTCCACATTATTCTCATTTAACCAGAGAGAAAAGACAATAACCATCTACTAAGCTAAAGTTTTGTGATACATATAAGTAAAGAATGGAAATATGCATTATGGAGCCAGTTTCTGCACTCGTATGTTTCAGTAGTAGTAGAGTTGATGTTGAGGAATTTAGCTGATTTGTCAGGTCAGGTACTTCTATGTGATACGGATGTTAGACATTCAGTTTCACTCATGGATTATTCTGAAAATAACAGGGCTTTAAGTTATTGCCTGCATTATTCATATAATTTATAAAGTAAGACCGAGAAACATTCATTTTAATTGTATAGTTGTGTGATGTTTTTTCCTGTTTTAGTTCCCTCTTTTAATGTTTTTAATATTGGAATGATTGTACATACTACTGTATATTCTGGATGCTCTTTGCCGTAAGAGGAATTGTTTGGTTCATGGGCAACTTGTCTGCATACATTTGTTCATAAACTAGAAATATAAACCTCCTTTTTCCCCATTGTAGTACTGTCTGAAAAAAGATAATTGAAATGCAAGTAATCTCCACTAACATAGTTCTGTTAAGAATTTCTTTTCACAATCAGGAAGCTTTTGTTTTTTTTCCCCTACTTTTTCAGCTGTGTAATGTTTACCAGATTTTGTACTATAGAGGGGGACTTAAAGCCTTCAAAAAAAAAAAAAAAGGTAGTCACATCAATCATAACTGAACAGCTTAGCATTTGCTTTACTCTGTGATCCGGAAAAGACAGGGCTATAGAAATTTGTCCTGCCATATGGCTTATTGATGCCTTAAGCTATGCATTTTGCTTTAAGTCATCTCTGTCACCTGCCTCCTACATGTCAGATTCATGATCCTGCTTTTTTAATTTGTTAAAACCCTTATTGGCACAAAATGTGGTACACAGTACACTATTTTGGGGGCAGGTGGTAATAAAATGCTTCTGACATTGACAGAAAACGTCTGTGAATTATTTTGAAGTTGTAGCATTTTACATTCCACTGCCATGTTTTGTAGTAGCTCTACAACACAGTTAAAAGGTTTCAAAACTGGAATTCTGATTTCATCTTCAGCATTGTGCAGTTGCAGTTTGTTTTAACTTGTATTAATTGTTTTAACTTGCATTGTTATTTTTTTAAGCACATTTTATTGCCCATAATAATTTAGCATGATTGATTTTTTGATAATTTTCTTGCTTGGCTCTTGTGTCTTAAGGTCACCATTTCTTCAGTCTGCTTTTTTGTGGTTATATTGGTGTTTAAGGAACGGATTAGCTGTTCATATATTCACCCACATGTTTCTGTGCTTCCCTATACCTATTAGAATGCGTGATGGCGGGATAATTAGCTGATTTTATGGGATAAGTAACTGATTTTAGTTTATTGCATTTAAGTAACTGATTTTAGTTTATTGCATTTGAGCTTCATTAGCCCATGGTAGTCCATTGCCTCATAATAAATGATACCAAAGTCCAAAATCACGGACAGTTTTTAAAATTTTACCCTAAACTTTAAAAGAATAACAGGTTTTGCCTCAGCATGCACCTTCTGATCAGTGAGCAGTATGAAATTGTGATGTTTGTTATTATTGACCGACTTTAATCTTAAATGATCTACTAGAAAGCCTAACATTTTGAGGGACAGGGCAAAACTATGAAGCAAAGTCAGAGATACTTGTGAGGTATTGTTGGGCCCCTTACCTGAGCACAGGGTTACATTTCAATGGGGATATAGTTTCTTGCTGTTTCTGTTACATTGTTATACTTAAAAGTCTGAGAGGCTGTCTGTGTATTGTGTACAGTAGAAAGGTGCAAGTTTGCTTTTCAGTTAGGTGCCATTGAGCACATGATCATTTGTACAGCGTTAAATTATTTGCTATTAATGATTTATGTTGTATAAGCAGTGGCTATTTTTTGAGAGGAACCTGTTTGTGTATAGTGTGGGCTGAATCCTGATATCCTGTTATACGTGAAGAGGGCTTGGACCACTAATAGGTTAAGTGATTATTATATTTGGTTCTCATGCTGTCTGCATCCTGAAACTATTCATACTTGCATCCTGTAAGGTGTGTCACTGGTGTATAGTGTCTTAGAAATAGCTTTTTGAGATGTGTTTTTAATTCTGAAAAAGCTGTCTGGCTTCCTGTAGCTCTGACCGTCTGTCATAGTGCTTTGGTTACATCACTGATGGATGGTCAGAGTAAGATTACAAGCACTAATGTACCTGTTCTGCACAACTTTGCTAACTAAACCAGCACCCAGTGCTTCCCTGTAGTTTCAGCAGTAGTGTCCGAGTTCTCTGAAACCTTTAAGACCTTTACAAAGAAATATAATCCATATTCGGTCATTCCAGATATTTTTCTTATTGCAACAGCTTACTGGGTTCATCAGGTTGCTATTGATTGTGAGTTTTCTTATTCATAGATGCCCCTTTCATGATTCTCTGTCACTTGATCGGTTATAGGTATGATGAAAAGGCTTGTGTGTCAGAGGAACCGATCATGAAGTAACTGGTTACTTCTTTTGCAGCTGCTGTTATTGTTTGTCAAATGTATTTGCTATTCCTTATCAGATGGTGGATATTCACCAAAGCTTGTTTGGTTTGCTGAAGCATGGCAAATTGCACATAGTATGATAACCTAGAAACAGATTTACATGACACGCAAGTGCTTCTTATCCTACCTGTTGGAATAACCACAGGTTCTATTTAACAAACAACTTATTTTCCACTGATACCTTGTAAGAAATGCTTTCTGTGTGCCCCTTGTAATGATGACTTTAGCCTTGTTCAAAAAGTAATTCCAGTTAACCACCACTGTGTCTAAGAAGTAATGTTTCCTGCTGTCTTCTTGGATCCTTTTACCTGTCTTTACATTTTTAGATAATTCTTCTTTTGGTTTTGGATTCAGTGGATTCCTTTGAATACTTGAGTTTCCATGAGATCTAACTTCACCCCCCCCCCCCCAACACCCACAGCTTTCCCTCTTCACATTTAGTACATACCAGATTGTTATCTTCTAATTTCATATATTTTGGCTATGTGTGCACATTCTGCAGTTTCTTTCTTCGGTTATCCCCACTGTCTGCCAGCTATCACTTTACCTCAGTTGATTAACCCATTTGTTCCAATGTAGGTTGAGATTGTGTCATAGATGACCATTATTCAGGCAGACATTGTTTTTTTTTTCCTTTAGTCCTAATACCACCCCTTGTGGCTGTCATGTGCACTTGCAGATAGGAACATGCAGGACCCTTCCCTGTGGGTTTGAACATTTCTACACATGCTTCATGAAAGCTTATATGGCATGGCAGAACCAAGAGCTCTGGCCCTGCACATATAGTGTACCTTTTTCTGTAGCATACGGTGGCATTACAACAGGCTAGAGTGGTGCCTCCCTTACCTCAGTATGGGCACTCCAGCATCGACCTCTCACTGCCACCTTCCTCTGCTGAGGTCCTGCAGCACCTGAGATATTTGGTTTCAGGTCTTCTAGGCCATAGCTAGTGCTTTATTCCTTTAGGCCACAGAGCCTGGGGTTTCTTACCATTTTTACTGCACTCATCTGAACTGTCAGTAGCATCTTTGTTTAGAAATATGTGGCTAAACCAACAAGTAGTGGCAAATTATTGAAAATACTTTCCTGAAGAGATGGAAGATTCCATTCCTCTTCCTATTTTTATTAACTGGGTTTATTGGCGCATCTAACAGAATAAAGGAAGAGAATAAGTCAGCACATTTATATCCCTGTTGGTCTTGACTGACTTGTTACTGGGAGCTAAGCTAAGTAAAACAGAGCCTTCAAAACTTTTAAATGGATTTTTTTCTTTCAAGCATTGCAAACCTACGTGTGTTTTTTAATTGAAGGTCAAAATCAGCTGAACTGTTCATTGAAACTGTTGACCTCTTTAAGGACTCGTGACTACAATCACCCACATGATTTGCATTTATTTATATGTAAAATCTAAATTAATTTTGCCTTTTTACTTTCCGAAGGGGAAGAGGCGGCAACAAAACAAAAGGGAGTCTGGAATGACGAGTGGTTTTATGAAATGTCTTTTTTTATGTTCTGACATTATAACGTCAGAAGTACAAGTGAAAACTCATTAAGTCAGTCTACTGCAAACACATTGTTTCACAAGATATTAGAAAACATGGAGAGAGCGAGAGAGAGAAATACACTTCTCATTGTCAAGAAAACGATACCATCTTAGTCTTGTAATGTTCATTTTTCAACCAAAGGACAGTGGAGGAATTTCCATATGAAAGGTTTGCACTGAGTAGAGTTTGTTGAAGTGGGGCTTTGTTGCCATTATTTTTAGAGTATCAAGTCTTACAAAGTCAGTATTCTTCTGCCAGAAAGAAAATCTTATCAAGGAACAAGTCCACCCACTAAAGCAGGACATAGAGTTTGGGGAATAGGATAGTTAGATCTTAGGGTTTCTTATTTTTGTCTCATTTTCTGTGCATTGGTTAGCAGATGCTTTTTTGTCATTGAGGTTTAGCAAGTCACTTATGCAGCTGTCCACAAGCTGGTCAGCTATAATACACAAGACATTTTTTTGGACACTGGAGTAAAAAAAATTGAGAATGTGTGATGAGGTTTCAGTTGGACTATGTTTCTAGATAATGATCGTTGTATACAGGTTGCACACAAGTAGAAATGCACATACCGCTAAGTGCTAATTCAGATGTTCACAAAATATTTGGGTCACCAAAAGTAAGGTCTACATATTGGTTACTTCACTATCAGTGTTTGTTTCTAAGATCACTTATTTTGAGTCCTGGTGTGTATGTTATGTGACTTAACTAATTCATATGTAGGAGTTATGACAGTTTTATTTATGTGGTCTTCTCTTCTCTAGCTTAAGAATGTCCAGGTTTAAGTTCAAGCCATGACAATCATGTGTACTGATAGCACTAGGATTGATGGTAGGGTGTAGGTGTAATTTGTCTAATGATTGATGTTTATGGGTGAGTGTTGTGTTTGTATGCCATCCATGGTTTAAGGAGCTTGACAGAAAGAATTTTCCTTTAGAATATGTTTGTTCTTAGTGATGCACTCAAGGTGATGGGGAACTGGGGTTTAAGTGCAACTTTAGGATGACCGGAGATTTTTGTTTCAGGGAACAGTATATGTGGGGGAACTGATTAGCTGGAGAGCAGTTTAGTTGAATGGAAATCTTTTTAGTTTGATCCTTTAAGCTTCTTTTCTTGGAAGTCATTAGGGTGACTGCACAGCTAGGTTTTGGAAGTGACTTCAAGGAATAGTGGGGTAATGCTCTGACTAAGACCCAGCTTTGAATATTACCCTGGGTCCTGGAAGAACTGGCCAAGTAGGGTAGTAATGAGCAAACTAAGTCAGTTTGCTTGCCTTGTGGGTGTGGGGGGCCACCCTGTTTGCTACAGTACTTGACACCCACTGGAGGCTGAGAGGTGCAGCAAGACAGCATAAATGACAAGGGGCAACATTAATCAATAAAAGCATTAGTGTCTTGTAGGCAGGGTGGGTACATGCATGGAAGTGCTTGCCTTGTGGGAGCGGGGGCCACCCTGTTTGCTACAGTACTTGACACCCACTGGAGGCTGAGAGGTGCAGCAAGACAGCATAAATGACTGGGGGCAACATTCATCAATAAAAGCATTAGTGTCTTGTAGCCAGGGTGGGTACATGCATGGAAGTGCATATAAGTCAGTGGTCGATATTGGTCAATATTGGGCGAGTCCTGCTAGGCTGCAACAAGGCAGTGTAAGTTTTAAGGTAAGAAGAAAACGCAGACATATTGAGGATTACTGTGCTTTCAGGGCTGATCTGTGTAGTGCTTCAGTCCAAGAATAGTTAAGTGCCATGCTGCACTCAAGAAATCCATCTATCTAAGCATGGCCCCTGGAATGGAATCAAGCTGGACCACTGGATAGAGGCAGAGTAGCAAGAGTGGGATGAAGGGGGCAGCTGCCCTGGATGCCAATTGTTAGGAGGTACAATCAAGCATTCTTGAATTGTACCAAACCAAAATGCCAGTACAGAACAGAAAGGCATACAGATGTCTTAAGTCCCAGGTGAGAAGCTGCGGGGTGGGGTGCTTTATCTGGGACTAACACCAGACACTAGATTAGCCAGCTATGTGACTAATCATAGAGGGAATGAAGGGAAGTTGAATGCATCCACTTGTCAGTCAGAGTGGCCTAGTGGAGAAAGATTTTTAGGTGGGGGAACAAACTGTCCTTAAGTCATATTTTACTCGGCACGTTTCTGTATGTGTTTGTGTTGGGGGTGCTGGACATAGGATTGAAGCCTTAGTGACGCTGTTGGTAAACCTTGACTTACTCTTACTTAGTGCTACAAATTACGGTTATAATATGAAATTTGTGTCTTTTTTTTAATAGTTTCTTATACGAGTACAGAAGTAGAGAGCTGTCATTTCAGTGATAGCTGTTAAATACTCAGTACTTTGGAAAGCCACGTGAAGTTAGAGAGGGCTTGTTACAGTAAAGCGTGCAGCTTTCACTTTCATCAATATGAACTGTGTCTATTCTGAAGTAACAGTCAATGAATTTACTTTGTTTCACACTTTGAAATGATCGTTATTGCGTAGTGTGGGGAAACAAGGGCACTTATTGAAGACTTTGGGATGGGCAGCTTTATTGTCAGTTTTTATCATCCCGAACCTCCATTTGCCGCTTAAGTGCATTTCAGTTACCATAACACCTAGCATTTCTTAATCCATACTTCACCCATCTTCATTTCCATCACGGGGATCCCCATTCGAAGACCTTTGGCAGAGGTACAGAAGTCAGTTGAACTGGTGTATCAGTTCCAAGCTTTGAAGACAAAGGCCGCAATTGAAATCAGAAACACATCACTGAAGTCTTGTGTGCTTCAGCCAGTACTCAAACCTGCACGTTCCTGACTGTCATTCTGCCTGTTCCGCCACAAAACCATTGAAGCACGTCAAATGGTGGTGCTGCCTTATGGTTTTAGTTTGTCACAATTCGTTTGAGATCAAGGTTAAAATGGAACATGTGGGAAAGCAGTCTTTAACCCTCTTTTGTCTAGTTACTTGATGTATTGTGCTAGGGAGAGGAATGTACTCCTCCTCCTGGTATGAGACGGTGTGTGTGCTTATGCACTTTGTGTGTGTGTGTGTGTGTGTGTTGGGGGGGGGTATGTGTTTATGCACCTGGATTGAGGTTTTGTGTCTATTCACTTCCTCTGCATGTATGTATTGTGGGAGAATGTGTTTCTGCAACTGGATTGAGGTGAAGTGTTGCTGTATTTCCTCTGTGGGAGTAGAAATTTTTCCTTCATCTGGGCTGAGGTGTTATGGTTTGATGCAGTTTTTTTTTTTTTTTCCATTTGTCTGTCTATATGTGGGGCTCAGTTTGACATTTGTGTAGACCATATTGCAAAGGCACCGAAAAAAAGGCAGTAACTTTGCTGATTCAAACTTCTGCCATTTGTCGCTATTTTTGAACTGCTCACATAAGGACATTTGTCAGTATTTGCTTCATTAACTTTTCATCAAAATCTGATCTACAAGGCCACATGATTGAACAGCTTCGTTTAAGGTTTTATAACATGGGTGTCATTTGAAATTCTGAAGACTCTCAGTTGCTATCCTCTCAACTACAAGAGCAGAAATAAGGGGGAAATATAAAGTCTAAAGTTGTGGTTCCTCTTCTGTACTCCTCATTTTTCAATGTGCAGCTGTCTCAGTGTTGGTTATAAGTAGTTAGGGTATGCCCTTTTGTAAAACTACTTTAATGGTATAACAGGGATTTAGCAAATTTAAACATTCTCTACTTTGAATTGCAGTTTGTTTTTCCAAGTTTTGGGATGCACGATGTCTGGTCTTGTTTCTGACAGGGAACATTAAGGTCTGTAACATACCCAAGATTTGCATAATTAAAATGATTATGTTAGAGAGGGCAGGAGACGGATCTCTCTCCAGGGGGTGGAAAGAGTGAACAAAGACATCCATATAAAAATATTTTTGATTGCCATTTCAGTAGATCAGATTTCAGTGAAAAGCAAATCGATCAGATAAACCATATCCAAATTTGTAAATATCTTCTGGTCTTTTTTAGGTTCATAGGTTCATACTAGGCTATCTGCCCTGGGGCAATTATAAGCCTAGCCCGATTCTGTATGGCTTACGCCACCCCTTGATTTGAGTATACTGTGCCCTTTTTAAGGTTTAGTTTACTGTGCCTCTGTCTAATAGTGACACGGGAGTAATCCCTGGGACAAACCTACGATCCCCCATCCACTTATCGAGATTCTTCTTGAAGGGATTCAGCGAGGTGCTCTGCCTTACATGAACTGGAATTCTATTCCAGAGCGAAGGGAGCCTCTGGGTTATGAACCTGTCCCTCCAGCAAGTTCTATTTATTTCTGTGCTGAGGTTCAAGTCCCTCGAGCGTGTGGCTCTAAGGGATTTAGATTTACTGAGGTGGAGCATGTCCATTAATTCTGGATTTGACATAGCTTTGTATGTCAGGCATAGATCGCCTCGAAGTAGGTGGTATGCAACTGAGTAGAGCTGGAGTTTTTTTAACCGAGCAGCATATGGCATCTGTTTGAGACCCTTGATCCTCTTGGTGAGATACTTTTGGGGTCTTTCTAATTGCTGCAGGTGTCGGGTAAGATACATCCCAAAAGGGGCATTGTATTCTATGATGGGCTTGATGAGGGATGAATAAAGGGGCACGATTACCTCTCTTGATCTAGATGTGAAACCCTTCGTGATGAGGTGGGCTATGTAGAAGGTCTTTCTAACCACTTTGGCAATGTGGTTTTCAAAGGAGAGATTGCTATCAACTTGGGTCCCCAGGTCCCTAATAACTTTCTCTGTACTTATTGGATTTCCACCTATGTGGTAATTTGTGGGCACATTGTTTTTGCCAAAGGATATGACTATACATTTTTTGGCATTTAGCTTTAAACCATGGCACTGGCACCAGTTATCTGTCTCTTTGAGACCTTTTTGAAGGATGTTTGTGTCAGCTGGAGAGTTGATTATGGCGCGGCGCCCAGTTTGCAGTCGTCTGCAAACTTAGTGAGCCATAGTCCTCCCACGTTTGTCTGTACCTCGGAAAAGTATATACCGAACAAGAGTGGTCCCAGGACAGAACCCTGTGGGACGCCACTTGTGACCGGTTTCGAGTCTGACATGGCTCCAGCAACTCTCACTCTGTGGGTTCTGTCTTTGAGCCAGTTTGCGACCCATCTTGTGACATAGGGGTTTATATTTAAGCTGGATAGCTTATCTATGATGCCCGAGTGGAGTATTGTGTCAAATGCCTTTGCAAGGTCCAGATAGGCTGTGTGGACTACCTTCCCTTCATCTATGGCTTTGGTGACTGTTTCAAAGAAGTCAACCAGGTTCAAAAGGCAGGATCTGCCCTTGACAAAGCCGAACTGGGTAGGATCTAGTGTCTGTAGGTCCCCAATGTCTTTGTTTATGAGCTCCATGATGATCCTCTCCATAGCCTTGCAGACTAAGCTAGTCAGGCTTATGGGGCGATAGTTTCCAGGGTCCGTAGAGGCTCCTCCTTTGTGAAGTGGGACCACTGTTGCTGTACGCCATTCTGTGGGCACATATCCTGTAGTGAGGCTGAGATTGTATAGCTGTTTTATTTGAGGGATTAGTTCCTCTTGTTCATGTAGGACGCAACCTAGGATGCCATCTGGTCCCATGGAAGCAGTGTTTTTTTGCTTTGGAGAGGGCAGCCTTCACCTGAGCATCTGAGATGTTTGGGAGGCAGCCCTCTGCCGGGATAGATACTTGCTCTTTTGGGGAGAAGTTTGCACTGAACCTGTCTGCCAGGATATTGGTGATGTCTGTGGGTTCAGTGTATTTTTTGTCGTTTAGAATCAACTCAGAACAAGTCTAAGAGTTGCATCCCAGGTTTCTAACATAACTGAAAAAAGCCTTATGATTGTCTTTGGTGTCTTGTGCAATTTTTCTCTCGAAGCTGGCCTTGGAGGATTTTATGAGGGATCGTAATTTTTTGCTAGTACTGATCAGAGATGCCTTCCGTATTAGAGATTTTGCTCTATCATGTAGTAGCTTCCTCCTTCTGTTGTACAGTTTATTTATGGCAGGGGTCCACCAGACTGGACGCCTGCCTTTGGATGATTGGGTCTTGGTTTTGTTTGGGATAGCATGATCCATGCATTCCTGGAGATGTCCGTAGAATGCATTTATATAGGATTCTGCAGTTTGGGCTGTAGTTTCCACTGGCCCTGGGGCCTTCAAGGATTCCACTTCGGTTTTGAGAAGTGAGAAGTTCGCTTTTGAGAAGTTTTTCACTGTGGTTTTCTGGGGTGGGGGTGGGGTCGGGATGTGGACATCCAGTGAAATTAATTTATGGTCTGATCTTACCAATGAGGGATATACTTCTGGTGTGGAGCATAGAGTCCCCATGTTGGTAATGATCAGGTCTAGTATGTTGTTCCCTCTCGTGGGAGTGGTGACTAGTTGTTCCATATCATTTGAGTTTATAATTTCCAGGAATCTTTGGGCTAAGGTGCTGGGGCTTGAGTAGTGCTTCCAGTCAATGTTTGGGTAGTTGAAGTCGCCCAATATAATGGTGTTCGGAGATATCTTCATGTTCTCCAATGTTTTCAGGAAAGCCGAATGGGATTCCTGACTTTGAGAGGGTGGTCTGTAGGATGCTATAAACTGAAAAGCAGTCTTGCCCACTGTTAGTTGCACATGGTCTCCGATACTTCGTGCAATGCCACTAACCTGGAGGTGTGGATATCCTTGATAAATATGGAAACTCCCCCTCCTTTTGTGGTTCGGTCCGGGTTTTGGGGCCGAAAAGCATGATATGAGGTATAGCCTGGTAGTGCTGGGGTGCTCTCTGGAGCCTTGAACCAGGTTTCTGCCACTGCACAGATATCGATGTTCTACATACTGAGGAGAGCTTCGAGTGCGTGCATCTTGAGGTTAAGACTTCTGGCGTTTAGCAGCATTACCCTTAGTTTCTTGTTCCTTGTGCTGTCTATGGGGGTGGGTTTGACTTTTGAGCCTTGCCTAAAAAAGGCACTATGGGGGTGGCAAGAGCCTTTGCCAATATCCGAAAGCCCAGTGGTGACAGGTGCAAGCCGTCCCTAGCGAAGCAGTCAGTGTTTCATGGCTGCTCTGTTGTCAGAATTCAGTGTACTTTGGATCTGTTACTTATAAGTTCATTTATTTTCTGCAGAGATTCTGGAGTGTAGTGCTGTCAACAAAGCCACTCTCTTTCTTGTCCAAGTTTCTAGAAATGCTGAAAGATGTGTTCTTCTTTGCCTTTCTTATGACGACATCTATCTTAATGAAAGATACAAGACTGTAGTAGGCTTCCATTTTAAATGCCAGTATTACTGTTAAAGGGTATAAGTCATGGCTGTACCAGTCATAACACTGCAGCTGGCATTTTTGTATAATACAACATAATTTAGAATCCGTAACGTGATGTGTGTACACTTTGGAAGTTTTCATAATAATGGCATTGGTGATGGAAGCAAATTTCAAACAGGATTCTAATTCTTGTAGTTCATTTTTTTGCTGTTGCGTTGTAATCCTCCTCCTTGATGCAAATGTCTCTCTCCAGTGGTAAAACCCAGAGCACTGTCTTGCAAAGTTTAGAGCAGGTACACACTAGGCAAGTGGAAACTGAGGAAAAAATGAGTTTTAGGAATAAAGGGTAAAGCTTGGCAGCCACTCTACCTTAATTCTCTGCTTAATATCTGCTAGTCTGAGTGCACTCGATTTTAACTGGCATTAGAAATCTACCTTACTTCATGGGGCTGTGTTACAGAACCAATTTTTCTACTAGCTGTTAACATCTGCTTTGTAGTGTGCATTCCATCTGTTTCATTTGCATCTTTTGTCTCCTGTCAGTCTTACGGAAGTTTGTTTGTTCCTTGTATTATTTTTTATGTAGTTGGTGAGTATGTTGCAGAAGAAGCACATGGTTTGGATTCACTTCCCTGAAGGAATATTGTTTTAGGCACACTCATTTTCTGTATACTTATCTTCTAAGCCCTGTTAACTGTTGCACATCCTTCCCATTTTAGCCTGGTATGTCCAGCCTGGAGGCAAGAGCCCTGTGGCCCATTTGTTCCCCTTAGGGGTTAGAACAGTGCAGGAGCGGCCTTAGGTCAACTGGTGCCCTAGGCAAAACAGCTCCACAGCGCCCCCCACCACACTAACCGGTGCCCCCATCCTGGTCTACCTACATCAAATAAATACTAGAAAAGTGCCCCTGCTAGAGCGGCACCCTAGGCGGCCACCTAGTTGGCCTGTGCCTAAGGCCAGCTATGGAACAGTGTTCTCATTCTTTGAGGAGTCTGAATTTTTTGAATGTCATTCTAGTTTCTCTGAGCATTCACATCAGAAGGGGCTGGCATGAAGCAGGCATGTGTAATCTTTTTGTCTCCTGCTGTCACAAGAGGTGACCCTTCAGTAGTCCTGCCAGAAGGAACTGTGTTGTGTGCAGAAAAGTACACTGAGGAAAAAAAAAAAAACAGATTGAATATTTGGGGGTTGGAGTATAATAAATTAAATATGTGGTACTCTGGGATATGGGAACAAATGAGTTCTCGTACTGCGGAAGATAAAAGTATGTTTCATTTTGGTGCACCCCAGACCTCATACAGTTCCAACGTACATGTATGTACATATATATAAACATGTACATTGACAACTGGATGAGTGCATGAAAACCAGTAGAAACTACACAGGGCATTAATTATCAAGTGGGTGGCATAGAACAACCCCTCATGGTACAGGGACACATAATTACCACAGCAGAGACATGTAAGTTTGCAACAAGTTAAGAACATAGTAGACAGTTTATAGTTAAGTGAAACCTGTATAAGGTCAAATCTTGGCAAAGGCTAGCGACATAGACCATTACTAAGCTCCACAATACAATTTTTTTTTCTGTATTTATTTATAGGTTCTCTTTGCAGCTGTCTGCTATCAACTCTGTCCCAGAGCTTTTCCTTGACAATATACTCCACCCTCCCAACACTTGTCCAACTTCCTCTTCAGACCAGTGCCTGTCCCTCCCTTTTAGAATGGGGAAATCCTAAGCATAAGCAGTTGGGTGAGTAAAGTATGCAGAGAAGAGCTCAGGATGACACAGTATGACATAATATCGTCTGCTGTGGATAGCATTTTTGGATACTCCACTATCGTGCCCAATCCCCAATGTTTATTAAATATGCATGCCTTTGTACTGTTGTCTTTTGTCTCCACCAGGCAAAGCCAGACGTTTGGTTGAAACACTACCCTTCCCCAGAGTAGAAGAGCATGCAAAAATGCCATTCCGCTGCATGCTATCTCACAGAATGGGGTACTAATCAAATCTGAGTCATCTTGGTCTCAGTAAAAGCTTTATCTCTATATGCCATGGAGCCAGGTTGTATTGGGTGATACCTTAGGAAGATTTCCTTTATGAGGATGCTTTAATATAGTGTCTTAAGTTGTGTATCACATGTTAGAGAATACTGAGACCTAATTATGTACAGAAATGTGTTCCAAACGTTTGAACGAGTCTCTCTCTGCTTCATCCTGTGCTGAGCATTAATTCTCATCCTTCCTCCCCAGCTACACTAGTGATCCATTCCTTAGGCAGGAGTTTATAGCTCATTTGTTATGGGGAAAGGGTTGGGCATCCTGGGAGCAGGACTGTCCTATGTGTGGATGAATGTTTTTTCCCTCTTATTAGTTGTAACCTGCCCACATGTACCCAGTATGAGCTTTATGTGAACGTGCAGTGGGTATGACATAGGATTGTCACTACCTTTTAGTGACAACCCACACATGACCTTGCCTCCTAGGAGTAACAAGCCATTCAAGTTTGTTTGGTCTGTACTTGGGAATGCACTTTGTTTGCCCCTGGAAATGCACCCTTAACCCTACTAACTTAGGGAGAGGTGAGGGGACACAGACCCTTCACCCCTTTTACTCTTCCCTACAGTACCAGCAGGTGGCGAAGTCCCTGCTCAAACTTTGGTCATCCGAGCTTTATCCATGAGCTCCAATGGAGATGGAGGTTTGAGAGTTCAAAACTACTGACTGGTAATATTGTTCTTCCATAATGAAGTCTGTGAGTGATTGTGGTACGTTGCTGTAGAGTAGGTATATTGGGTCCTAGAGGAATAGGAAAGAACATTCTACAGACAAGACACTGGGTAGTGATGGATTAATGGTGAGTTTGTCACTGAAGATGTTAGAAGACGGGCTTGTAGAGAGATTGGAAGCCTCTTTGCTTTGGTTTGGGTTTTGATGTGCTGTTCCTCAAAGTGTGACAGCTGTAGATAATCTTTTGTTCCATATTCCTTATATATTGAGTCGTTAGTGATGGCCTCACTTATTGCAGTGATCTTTCCTTACAGGGAAAAATGCTCAGTTTTTCATTAGAGAATTACTGCAGCACATGGTACTTAAGCCCTATTTCCTGAGTGTTTACAGCTCTCTGCCTTATCTCATTTCATGAAGAGTTAGCCAACAAAGATAACTCCGTGTTTGTATGCCTGCGTTAATTGAATGGTAAGAGTCAAGTCATCTTGATTAATTAATGCAGCTGGAAAATTCCCAGGGTAGATGCAGTGTACTGTATACTTTTCTATGTCCTGCTGTTTTCTTGTGTACCTTACCTGACTACTAGCCACTGTGCCACTTGATTGAGCCTATCTGCTCCCCTCACTGGGTCTCTTGGTTTCTGGCCTTAACCTCACCCTGCTGAATAATGAACTTCCTTACAGGTCAAAGGTTATTACTGCTTCCCTGCTGCACATGCATTGTTTGCAGATATGTGATTGAAGTCTACCCCATGGAAACTTGCTTGGCAGAGACAAGCACGTAACCTAACTCACACTTGTTTGTCATTCAGCTTTCTCTCCAGAAGGTGCTAGAGAGATGCAAACATTGCAGTATGTCAGACTGTCTCAGTTGTCCAAGATGGACGAGCCGATGTCAGCTGATGACTCCAACCCGCTTGCTATTGTCTTTAGTGCTTATGCCATAAGTCATTCCCAGGTTGTCTGGGGTGCAGTCAGGGTATTATCCATCTGCTCCACAGATTCAGCTACAGTATTCTTTATTTGATCTAAAGATCCCAATCCGTGAGAAGAGGTTTGGGTAAGCAATGGTACAAGTGTACAGAGCTTACCAGAGTGCGAAGCTGTGGTGAGCTTGCAACCAGTCAAAGGAGGCGTTTTCAAGCAGACCGACTTATTGCTAATTAAAATCACGTGTGTAAGGTTTCTGTTGGTTTAGACAAATATTTCTTGCTTATCCTTTTTCAGTAGAGGTGTTTGTCATCTTTTACTTGCTTCTAGTCTTGAGTGGAGTGAATATATCTTTTTACATGATGCCTATGTGACTGGTGTATATACACACACACACACACACACACACACACACACACACACATACACACACACGTGCACACACAGAGTAAAGAAATTAACAAGTCATGCACACAGTAGACCTTTCTAAAACAGAGTTTTTAGAGTCATGGCAAGATTTAGAAATTCAGTTTGTATTATAATGACACTAGGTATTTAATGTTGCTGGAATCTTGTATTTTGGAGGAATACATTTTGGTACTGTAACATGCAAGGGCATGCAACTTGTAATATGTAGGTAGCTTTACCAGTGTTCCTGACAAAGACAGAGCTATTGATCACTTTGCAGCAACACTTCAGTTCCTTTCCTTCCTGTCGCTCATTTTTTCCCTTTTTCCATGATGCCTTGTTGAAGGTACATTTATCAAGCGGTAGAGATGGGGCCCTGCCGTCAGAACTGTAGATAAATCCTCCAAAGACATCTTCATTTTTCAGTCTCACTAATAGGATTCCAAATTAAAAGACACGCTCACTCTCCTGTTCTTTTTTACTTCTCCATCAAAGAGGGATGGCAAAAGGATAAGAAAAATTGATCAAACATGAAACAAAATCACTGTGAGTGAGAATGATATACCTTGAAACTACAGGGAAAAAAGCTTGTTATTTCAAAGATTGATTGTAAACCTTTTTTGCATAATGACCTGCAGGCTACTTGGAGCTGAATTTATCGTACAGAAGTTTATTACAAGAAAGTTTGCATTTGTTGTCACATTAAAGATGAAAACATTGCTTTGCATGTATGGAATCTGAAAGGAGCTTCATTTTGCTTTTTTCCCTCCGCTCTCCTTTGAGAGTGAAAGGGCAGACAGATAACTACCTTAAATTACTCAAAAGGAATATGAATGTTGAGTCATTCGTCTCTGAATGTTGAGCTCCTTTCATCTGAAATAATCTCAAGACCTTTGCAAAAGTTACCCTTTCACTTTTGCCTTTGGCCTTTTCACCTACCGGCTTTTGCTTTGGAGTAATGATTACTAAGCTGATGAGGTTAATACCTGGGATACATGGGAAGGGGGGGGGGGGCATTTAATTTTTTTCATTTCCATTCTCTTTATACCTTCTGAAACTATCTCCTTGCATGTGCTAATGAGAATCCAAAGGTTTTTGAAAACAATCACTTAACCAGTGAACATTGTGGTTGTATGTAGACTTTTGTTTGTGGTAGAGACCAGAAGAGAAAAGCTCTTCATCAAAAGAACAGTGTTTGAGATAATGTAACTTTTTTTGTTTTTAAACACCTTTATTAAGTTATCACGTAAGACGTTCATACATTAATGGAAAAAAACAAACCATGTTAATATTTTTATGCACACGTTACAGAAGTACACAGCAATGAATTTAATTTAAATAGACTTAGACAAGCAGAAATGACATTTTAGTTTTAATAACTGGAAAACTGCATAATTGTTCCATTCGGTATCGATGACTGCATTAGGTAAATAAGTAGCAAGCTCGGAGTGCTGCTTTATGGAAAAAAATCGATATTAGTTATACTTTGATTAAAAATATATGTAGCAACTTACTCTCATCCTGTTTCCTTCCTATTAAAATTCTTTCATCTCCTTTATTATACTCTTCCATAGGCGTAGTTCCAGGGCATAGAAATAAGCTTGCCCTGTGTTACATATAGCACCAGAGGCACCATAACCATCTTCATTACCAGTGCTTTACTTGCCTTATCCATTGACAAGATGTGCCATTTTCCTATCATGGTATCTTTTTTTTTTTTTTTTTTTTTTTTGTGTGTGTCTCCTCTCGCATTTCTTTTGCTTCTTGTTGAATATTTGGTTTTATCCAAATACCTAAGAAAAAGTTATTGTGTTTGGTTGTGTATTATAGTTTTCCTATATATTAGTTACTCATGTCACTGTAATATAGTTAGTGTATGGCAAGTGTGTTAAGGAAAGTTTGTTTATTGGAGTTATTGGCAGAATAGTAATGAAAATCGATAAAAGCTTGAAATAATTGTATGACACTTTTTGTGGTAATCTCCAGCAATAGCTGTAGCCATCTGTTAGATATTGCACTTTTATATTAAAGATGTAAATGAGCAGTATCTGCAGAATATTAAGACATGCACAATACATGTGGACTGTATGAGTCGAGATGAAAACTTTAATTTAAAAATATTGTGTTTAAAAAGAAAGCGAAAAATGTGTGACAACTGTACTGAAGGAGGATAGGCTTGGGATGTAAGTGGCTAGTGTCATTTCAGGAAAGCATTACAGGAATAGACACTTGGGTATAGCTAGGCAATAGTAAAATTAAGGGATGGAAGCATATAGGCAGCTCTGTTGCATAGAATGATAAAGCCGTGTCTGGGACAGAGATGTTCTATGCCTGATTATCAGCCCTGATTTTTGGAGCTTATGAGAAGATGGAGTGAGGTTATGAGACCGTGCCTCCTTGCCTTTCTCGGGGGGGCTGGGTACACATGTCTGGTATGCATCGTTCATTGTAGTTTCTGTGGTGGAGGCCAGAGAACATACAAAGGTACTTGGCTGCAAGAGGTAGGGACACAGGGCCTTTTGATGGTTATGTCAGCTGTGGAACTAGATGGCATGTCTCACTAAGGCCTTTTACAAGCCTCACTTGAGCATCTGTGGGAATGTTTTTTTTTTGGGGGGGGGGACTTTAAAGCTGTATAGAAAGCCCTTATGGATATGGCAACACCCTGTGTACTCTCTCCCCTATAGAGCTTTTGTCCCTGGAATAACAAATGTGTTGTTTGAGCAGTAAGAGAAGAACTTTGTGCTTAGATAGGAAACTAAGCAAACAAACGGGAAAAAATAAGTAAGTTATGAAACTAGAATAGAAGTAAGGGTGTGAAGGGCTGGCTAACTGAGTTAAACCTGCAGCTGCTGGGACATTAAGAAAGGTGGTGCCAGATCCAGCAACGGTGACTGAAGAATTAGACATGAAAAAGGAGTCGGCAAGTTGTATTGTAGAAGTAATAAAAAAGGAAATAATAACGGAAACCTGAGTTCGTGTAGAAAATGCTCAAGGAAAAAATAACACCTGCATATTTATCATCATTGGCAGTCATCCCAGAGATTACTAACCGTTCCCAAGAAAAGTAAAAGTGATTTTTAAAGTCAATACCTAATGCAGTAAAAGCCCAGGAAAGAATTGGTCAGTAACACTGAATGTGAAGGGTATGTGCTACATATTGGAACTGATGATTAATCTTTTTTGTGGTGTGAATGAATGCAGTGATGTAAAAAGGGATGTGTGACTAGAGCAATGAGAAAGACTTGTAGCACATAACTAGTTTTGGCACTTGCTGAAGTCCCTCTGTGCATACATTTCTATATGAAGAAAATAATTCAGAGTGCTTGCTGGTTAAAGGAATTACTGGAGTCACACAGTGTACATGTGAAGGTGGTTAGGATCACACTCAACGCAGTCTGCAAATTGTGTAAAAGAATTTCAGTCATTCCTTGGAAGGTCACTACCTTCTCTGTTTTGGAGACTGCAACATTACTAAGATTTTTAGCAGATAAGTAAAAAATACAGTGAAACAGGATTTATAATGGCAGCCATTTTGTGTTTGTTATGTGCTTTGGTGCTGTAACTTTAGTAGCACTAACTGAATCCACTGAACCTAAAACTGCTTCAATAGAGGGCTTGGAAATGTTTTTAAACAGAAATTGTGTGTGTGTGTGTGTGTGTGTGTGTGTGTGTGTGTGTGTGTGTGTGTGTCACATATTTAAAAAACATGTGGTTCCCCAAGAATGAAATTAAGATTCTGTAAGAAAAAGCTTTCTCAGCAGCTGCACTGTTTTGACAGGTGAGGTTCTGACATCTTTGCAGCATGCTTCCTGATCTTGAAATGGATGCTTCCATCAACGTAATTAAAATACATTTTCAGTGTGAACACAAGAAGCCTTTGCAATACTCTAAGCTGTCCCTGCATAGCTGTGGTAATCTATTGAGTATTGTATACATCCTGTTTACAGGGCTGTCCTGGAAATGGGTCAGTATTCAGAATGCATATTAGTACACATATTAGTACATTTAAGACACTTTGCTCACTTCTTGGATGGCTGCTTTGTGGGATTATTTTTGCTTTACATGCATAGTTTAATAGTCCCAAGTAGGACCAAAAATATACATATATAGTTTAATTTAATAAAATTCTTTATTATTGATTTATGTAGCATTTTTTTGTTTCTTTAAATGTAAGTAAAATCTGTGAATTTGAATTCTTCTCTTTCTGCATTTATCTGCCACTTAAATGTAAATGATTTGTAGAGCAGTTTTAACTGTTCACAGAAGTATGTCCCTTATTCACAGTTTTGTTCTTTGCATAGTTTCTTACTTTTTCCGCCTGCTGTGTTGTGCTGTTATTGAGTTAATTGCCATGGTGGCCATTATCAATGCACAATGCCGTTGTGATTTTTAGGAAGACAGTGGAACACTATTTCATGCAACAAATGACTTTTATTCTTAGTCAGTTCATGGCAGGCCTCCTTACCAAAGCCTTCCAAGTTGTGCTTAGCTTTATAGGTTCATAGGTTTATACATGACTGCTGTTAGATCAGCATATACACCTCTTTATTTTAACTGTTGCCTTTTTTTAATTTCTCCAAATCTTTTGGGTTTCTAATATCATGATGGGAATGGACCCCATTCCTAAGTCAAAGTACGATTAAAGTTCCTTTGTGAGAATTTCCCAGTACACCTTGACTTTGGAATGCTAATTGTTTTTGCCATTGTGTTCACAAGTCAAGTTGGTACTACATTTATTTTCGGTGTCTGATTTTCCTTCTAAGTTAGAACTGGAGGTTATTTACATGCTTTCCTTCTTACGGTCATCTTGTCTGTTTTAACTTCCCCAATAGTTGCATATTTAACACATTTTAAGTGATATGAATTGTTTCAAGCGGAGTAATTTTTTTAAGAAGGCGGCTGTGAAAGCATCACAGATCTATCCTTTCAGGTCATTCCAACAACCCCCCACCCCCACCCCAAGAGTCTTTTCCCCTGTTTGTTTTTTTTTTTTTCCCAATTTGACTTCTTTGACAAACACTGTATTTATATTAAACACACACACACAGACATTTTGCTATGCTGAAAACTAATTGCCAAGTAAAATGTACAGTCGTGGCTTATCAGAGTGTTTTGCTGCAGGGCTAGCATTTGAGATGCTGCACTTGGAATAAATTGAGCTGTAATGCTGAGAGACTTTATGAAAAATTAACCATCTAAAAGTCTTGTTTGTAGTTTCCTGCATTTAAATTTTAACAGCTCCGTTTTGTGATGAGAATATGCAAGAGTACATGTGCACACATATGTGATCATGACGCATACCTCTCAACTGTACAGATTTTTGCAGAATGTGTAGATTTTTGCCTCATATTTTTGGTCCATTTTTCATAAAATTGTAGTTTTTCTGGCATATTAGTGGCAAATTATTAAAGGTTGAAGTTAGAAAATAATGACAGGCATTTGAGTTTCAGACTTCATACCCTTCAGAAAATTCATGCCAATGCAAAACCTGTTATTCTATCAATTTTCAAAGTTTATAAGAGCAATGTTTAGAACATGTCCCTATTTTTGGGCCTTTGTCCCACTTTTATTTATGGCTTTGTCCAGATTTCTTGCTCCAAGAGGTTGAGAGGTATGGATCATGTGCATTTTCATTTGTCCCTGTTGATGTGCAAGTTGGTTTTATATATGTGTTTACGTGTGCATGTGTTAATGTGATTACATTCTTAAAAGTTAAGAACATGCCCTTTTGTTGGATCCTAGTACATTTGAGTCCCATTTCATCAAGTTTTTTCTTCAGATTCTCCCTTTTTAAGTTTGGTTTTCATTGATTTTTATTTAAGCAGGATGGATATATGTGCATATGAGATTTTGGTTTTACCCGATGCATCATCACAGAACTCCCAAGGAAGAAGAGCGGTCACTTTTGCAAAGTACTGATTGTTCCTCTTTTTCTGCTGTTGTGTAATATCAAAGTTCGTATATTTAAACTCTAGGAAAGGAGAGGGTCCTTTTTGCAGTATATGGTAGTTAATTTTGTGTTGGACATAGTGGGAGGTTTTTTTTTTTGTTTGTTTCCCTTGCCTTTCAACCATTAAGCCAAGTTGGAGAGATTAACCTGGAATAATGATGCATCTCTGACAGGCTGGTTAGAGTCAAAAGTTGAAGTCACTTTTTTCTGATTGCAGTTTTGCGTGTGTGTGTGTGTGTGTGTGTGTGTGTGTGTGTGTGTGTGTGTGTGTGTGTGTGTTAAGTCTTCAGTTGCACAGTCACAACCACTGTGTTGTAGCTAATGAGGATTTGCTCACATAACAAGATGGCCAAAAAATCCTTGATGTTACCACATTCAACAGAATTATCTCCACCCTTAGTCCCAGATGTCCAGCATCTCCTTTCTATGCTTTTTGTTAAGTAGTACATATTGCAGCTTTTTTTTTTTACCCTGCGTACTTATTCAGGTTATGTCCTTCACTGGGATTGTGCTTCTGCTAGTCATATGCCATGCTTGAGGATGCAGACTTTGCTTGCTTAAAAACCCAGGTTACCATATCGGGAATGTGGCACCCCTCTCACTGAAGTGCATCATTTGACTGCTCAAACTATTTACATTTACAGCCTGATTTCCTGAAGTTTTTATGATAATTTCAGTTTGCACTGTACTCTTTGAGCATGCATGTTGAGACCTTAAAGGGGAGGTGCACATAAAGGATGCTGTATAAATGTTATCCCTGATGTAACAGATGTTACTGCTTTGGCTGTATTTTAATTGCCTTTGTCAAACCTTTAGTCTTGGCTCTGTAGCATATAGGAATGAAGTCCTGACCACAGCCCCGATGACCTGAAACTGAATTTGACTAGTGGTTCGAGTGCTAGAAGAACCAGGCAGAAAAAGATGGGAGTGAGTGGTTTAGTTTGCCTGCCCTACAGGGAGGAAAATTGGAGTCTTGGTCGGCTAAACCTGCTCTCATACACAGGTTTGCAGAAAAGCATTGGCGACAGGACCAGGGGGATTAGCCTTCGATGGTATTTCTTTTTCCAACAAACATCTTTATTAAATTTTCAGGTATGACATGGGTAATCTTACATTTACACAAATGAAAAACAAACAACATGACTCCACTTTAGTTGTAAACAATATACATCACAAACACCATTGAAACAACTATGGTTGCAAATATTATACATCACTTATAATCTATTCAGTATCCGCGGTAGTGGTGCTGCGGTAGTGTTGTCGCCTCACAGCAAGACATTGTCCCGTTCGATTCTCAGCTAGAGCGTCTTCTGTGTGGAGGCATGCATGAATGGGTGTGCCTTCGTTGAAGGTTGTGCATCAGGGCTGGTAACTCAGCATGTAAAAATCCACTACCAAACATTAGCGGACCGGAGTTCCGCTGTGGCGACCCCTAACCGGTATAAGCCGAAAGACACAATAACAACAACTTATCTATTCAGTCATTGTCAGTTAAGCATTATATGGCTCATTCAAATCCTGCCTCTTAAACCTCATTCCTGCTGTGCATATATTGTTCCCACAATTCCCATTTTTTCCTATGTAGTTTGCTCCCTCTTTTTTCTAAAGATACCAATTCCAGTTGTTTTATCTATGTTACTACACTTACTACGTCTGGTAAAGTTGGTCTAGACTTTGATTTCCATTTTCTAGTAATTGCTTTTTTGGCAGCCACCATAATTAGACTCAGCAAGGCTTTACTTTGTCTAGGCAATTCCGATTCTGTATCATAACTCAAAAAAGTCATCTCCCAAGTCAGTCCAATCTGCTCACCCAGCATCTCTGACAGAACAGTCTGCAGGGAATCCCTAAAGTCTGCCAGCTCATTACACTCCCAAAAAATATGTTCCCAGTCACCTCTTTCTTGCCTGTCACACCACCAACACTTGCTATTCACCTGAGGAAATATTGTTTGGAGTCTGCTTGGGGTATAAAAATACCTATGCAACAAGCAAAGATCCTAAATCTTCTAGACTTTGTTGCATATTTGGGAGATATACGTATATCCTCCCATTGGCTCTTTGTGAATTGCTTATCCAATTTCTCTTTTAAATCCTTTCTAAGCACCTCTGATTCTTATAATTTTCATGCAGTTTTTTATATGCTTTATTAATTATTTCTTTTTAACATCAGCTTCTGTTCTAGAGTCTGTTAAAAAAACTCTACCAGTGCTGGTCTTTCAGAAGCCCCCACCCCCCACCTATTTCTTTCTCTTTGCCTATACTCCGATATCAATCCTTGTCTGATAGGGAAGGCAATCTCTAACCTGCAGTCCAAATAAATTCTGGCCTCTTCCCATTCTATTACCTTTCCCTTTCTAGTTATTTGCTACCAATACCTTAGTTCCTTTGCCAGTTTTTTCTAATAAATTGCAGCCCCCTCTTGCCTGTTATCTGTATCCCTGACAACAGTCATCCCTATCGGCAAAATCTCTTTTCTCCATTCTTGTGCTGGTTTAGTTCTTAGAATATTCCCTGCTATTTTATGAATATAATACTCTGTATGATTTTTGTTGTTCTCCTTAAGAGTCTGCATCCCAAATCCCAATCTTGTCTTATTTCTTGAGCTTCCTCCCTGTATCAGCATTATTCCTTTCCACTTTGAATTATAGCTTTCTGCTTGCGCTTTCTACATGAGACTTAACTGTGTTGCTCAAAAATAACCCTTAAAATTGTGCAATCCTAGTCCGCCTTGTTCTATTGGTAGAATCATCTTATCATACTTGACCCTTGCCCTGTCTTCCCTTCTTTTTTTAATTGCTATTCACAGCTTCTCCTCTGGATGATAAAAATATGCCTGACCTGTGTACAAGACTAAAGGGACTAAAAACATTTTAATGGCTTGTATCTTAGCATCCATATAACAAAGATTCCAGTTTCTCAATTTTTGTATTGTCTTCTGTTTGTCTCTCTTCACATATCCTTAGCTGCCACAACCGAGTAATTTCTAATCCATACTCCTAAATACTTCCTTTTTAACATGTCCCCATAAATATGGATATTGTTGGACCAATTCTTATTTGGGTACATAATTTACTGCTTTTGCCTTTGTTTTAGCTTTATTCATTTTGTATCCCGAGAAGATTTGAAACTGTCTTAAAATGATCCACAACACTGCAATCTCCCTTTCTAGTTTTATCATGTGTAAAATAATATAATCTGAAAACAGAGCCAGCTTTTCCTGACTATCATACCAGTTATATCCTTGAATTTCTGAATCCCTTATTTTCTTTGCCAGTGGTTCTAAATGTAATGCAAACAACAAAGGGGAAAGCGGACAACCCTGCCTGGTTCCCCTCCTCAAGCAGAAATTATCGGAGAGGACCCCACCCACCTTAATTTGCACCTCAGATCCCTCATATATTCTTCTAATCAACATTATAATTGTATCAGGGAAAGCAAATGCTTCCATTGCCCTACTCATGAAGTCCCAGTCTACTCTGTCAAATGCTTTGTCTCTATCGAGACCCACCAATAAAATTGATATTTTCTTAGTCTGCTTCCCTCTGGATCATCAGTGTTCTGTTAATATTGTCAAATGTTTGCCTCCCTTCCATAAAACCACACTGATCCATATCTACCAATTTTGGTATCACCTTTGCCATTCTTTTAGCCATTATGCTTTTATAATCATGGTTTAGTATTGAACTGGGCCTGTATGAAGCTGGATCAGATGAATCTTTACCCTCTTTTTTAGGTATTACCATTACCACCACCTTCTTCCAGGATGCTGGTACTTCTCTTCTTAAATACTGTTAAATAAAACCTTCCAGATCTTTATCAGTTTTTTTTCCCTCCTAACTTCTAAACCTCCACAGGAATACCATCTATTCCTGAAGACTTTCCTGTAGATTGGTTATACATAGCCATTCCTATCCTATTAGTAATTGAGCTTCATTTTCCTGTAACCTGTGCATATTTAATTATTCCATAAACATTTCCATGTGTACCTTTTCTTGATTTCCATATTTCTCTGTTTTATGCAGACTTTCATAAATGTCTGAAATATTTCAAATACTTCTTTAGGGTCTCTTATTTTCCTTGTTATAGGTTCCCTAAACTTGGTGACAGCCCTTTCCACTTTCTGTTGCCTGAGTTGTGCTAAACGTTTTTGTGCTGTAGAATTTTTATCAAAAAACAGTTGCTTAACAGCAATCTTTCTAAATTTAGCCTTTGATGGTATTTGTGCATGTGTGTGTGGGTGTGAGTGTGCACACAACGTGGGAGGGCATAGAATGCTGTATACAAAAATCCAACTTTTTTCCTGGATTAATTTTTATGTAGGTGATCACAGGGTGTGGAACTTGGTTAACTCTGGTAGATAGTCATGTTTAAAAGGAAGATACTTGGTTGAAGACAAAATGTTTGGTGTTTGTCCAACTTTAGAGCAATGCTTATGGGGCTGTCTGTTGGATACAGATATCTAGTTGCCTTTTTTATGAAATCTGTTGCGATTATAAGACATGACTTTGGCTAGACTGAGTCCAAATTTGGATTCTGACATGCCTGATAAGTTTTGTTGTAGCATCTGTAGCTGAAATGTTAGTGTGTTTGTTTATTTAGTGTGTTTGTTTATTTTTTGTTTATTCCTCCATCACAAGCCACTCATCCACTACAACAGTATTTTATTGACCTTTGTTCATCTCATATTTATTTTCCTTTTTCGAGAGACTAACCTCCCCAACACATACAGTAGATTAGGTGGCCTCTTGCATTGGATTCCTTTGCAGGGGAGAAAGTTCTTCCTTGGTAGTATCTAGTTGTATATTTACATTGTGGGGGGAAGTAGATATATTGGCACACAGTGTGTGTTAATGCTGTCTAGGCAGATAGCCGGATGTTGTGAGCAACAGTACTCAGATGTGGAGAGGAAGAGCGAACTGTACAGCACATGCACAGAAATGCAGATGGCCATATGCTGTTTGCTGATGGCTGCCATATTTCTTTCTTTAACTATCTGTAAGTTCAGTGGTTACATACTTTTACTCTTCCCCTTGTAAAGCACACATCTAGGAGAGCTGTCTGTGTCTCCAGATGAAACTTCTATGGAAATACCAGAAAAGCTGTGATTTTTATAGTTTAAAGTTTGTTCCAATGTCAAATTTTCCATGCCACTGTAATAACACTGGACTTTTGGCCTCATTTATAACCAAAATGGTCGCCATAGTTTAATTTCTCCAAGTCTTTTGGGTTTCTAATACCATGACGGGAATGAACCCCATTCCTAAGTCTGTGTATGATTAAAGCTCATGAAATTAGTATTGTTTCTATCTTTGATGTTAGCAAAAAGTGGTGTTCGCAGTACCTAGAATTTACCCCCCTTGCAGTTCATAAGGAGTTACATGTATTGGTAGCATATCTAAATATGATTGTAAATTCTTTTGATGAGACCCATTGCTCCTACTACAGTTGGAACTGTCTCTGTGTGTATTTCTTCCATGTTGCTTTTCCTGCCTGCAGATACATGTATTTTATGACTGTCTCTCCATATGTAAGACACTGTAGTCACTGGGTGTAGCAATTTCAGTGATCAGTGCTATTTTTGTCTTCTTTTCATGGATTACTATATCTGGTTTAATAACCCCTATTTTCTGAACTCTTGGTAATGTGTGATCCCATGTGATATAAATGTCATAACTCTCTGTAATGCTATGTGGCTAATGTTTCCGATGCTTCCCAGCTACTTCAGTATTGTACTGTTTGCACAATCCCCAGTGCAATAGTCTTGCCACATTGTTATACCTTTCAGTATACAGGCCCTCTGTCATTAGTGTTTCACACCCAGCAACAGGATGTGCAAGTGTTTCCAGTTCTGTTTTACAGAACCTGCATTTGTCTGTTTTCCCCACATGTTCAGTTGACTTTGTATACCAAAGTGTATGTAGTCCACTGTCATGGGCCTCCAATTTTAACCTTCTATTTTTAGGTTTCACTTCACCTCTCATTAACCATTGCTGTGTCTAATCCTGATCAACATGCGGTTGTTCCAGGAGTTTTCTGTACTTAACACAGTGTCTATGCCTTTTCCACAGTTCTTGCCTTCACATCTGATCCTTCTCCTTATTTTCTTTATTTTGTGTTTTGACGCATTCAGTTGCTGCCTGATTTCCATTCCCCGCTTAACACCGATACGCTACTGCTAAACTAAGCAGGAAAGTCATCTTAGACTTCTTCACGTTATGTTTTAGAACTTTCATCATGTTTGGCTGTGGTGAGGTCAGTAGATATGTATGCAGTCCCATGATTGCAGAGCTATACAGCTAATCAGTTTAGAGGGTCCCATACCTCTTTCAGAGTGAGGGATATGTAATCTTGGTATACAATGATTTTTATATATCATTTGGAGAGAGACGAGCATTTTTCTTTTTCTGTTCAACTGATCCGAAACCTTTTGGGGCCAGTCAGTCACCACAAAACTGTAAGTTAGAACAGGAAGAGCAAATGGCTTTAGAACTTGAACCTTATTCCTAGATGTCAATGCTGTTTTCAATATTAGTTTTAATCTTCTAAAGTATTCCTTACTGAGTTTTATTTGCATTTGTTTGTTTTTTTGCCAGTCCTTCAGTTCCCAAATATTGATATACTGCCTCCTGCTCAAGTTCCTTTATATCACATTCCTGTCCCAGATTGCTGCAGCTTTCCTGCTTTAAATGTTGCTTTTGCACATTTACAAGACCAGCTAGCATTTCTTACATCATCCAAGAAAGTTTTAACCACTTGCAGTTGTGCTTTCAACTTCTCATGTGATGAACTATACAGATGTAAGTCATGCACAGAAAGAAGACAAATTCCTACGGTTGAATGTTTTTTGGGAGCCAAATTATAACCAAGATGTAATCTGTTAAGTAAACAGCTTAATGGGTTAAGGTCAAGACAAAAAAACAGCGCTGACAATCACCCTGGAGGTATACCCCTTAATTTTTGTTCCTGGGATGATAATTTGCCCTTTGTCATGACTTAATTGCAAAGTGGTTTGACTGTAATGTAATTGATCGATGTAGGATGTATGTTGTATGTCTGTAAGCACACCTTTATCCATGAATGCGGGATGTTGTCAAATTTTTTTTGTAGTCTATCCATTCCATATTCTTCCCCTTTATACAATTCTCCATTATGACTTTATTTAGCAATGAATGATCCTTTGTTCCATATGACGTTTTGTTATTCTTCTGTTGTATTGCCATAATTGAGTTTTCTTCAAAATAACTATAAACTCTGGGGACATCCGTTCTGGATTTTGTACATCGTCGGAAGGCAAGTCATATTTAAAACTAGACTCAAACAACATTTGTCACTTAACTGGCTATGTCAATGTATCAAGCCAGGCTAACTCGAATGTGTAAAAATCTGTTAACCAGTTTACTGTGTAATTTAATTTAATCCTGACTTGTGCTCAGGACTAACTGTAACCTGTGGAATTTGTTTAACTTGCTTACTTATGTAATCTCTGTAAATAGTCTGTTTGTAATATGTAATGCTGGTATTATGTAATGCTGTATCTGCTTGTCCTTGGAGCTTTTCTCCCCGGGCCTCCGCTGAAAATGGACATGCATCCAGTCGGACTATCCCGGTCAACAAATGTAAAATAAAAAATAAATAAAAATTAGTGTATAGTTTTTAGGATGGCTTATAAGGAGGAGTATCACTTTTCCTGCTGTTAACCAGGTTAATGTCCGTTCGGGATGAGTGTGAGAGTAGTTCTTACTCAAGGGTAAATCCAAGTGTAAAGATGTTAATACTTTTATCCAGAAGTACTGCATCTGGACATGGGGTTTTCCATTTAGGAGCTTTTCTTAATTTTCTTTCAATTTCTCTGGCTGTTGCTTCATCCCATTTCTTCTTAGTCTTTCTTTAACTTCTCTCCATTGAGCAGCTTTATGTTGCATAGGGTTTTCATAAATATTTCTTGCTCTCCTTTTCTTGCTGATTTTCATTTTTTATCCATTCTGACCCTTCCTACGACAGTCATGTTATGCAGAAGAAGAGTCTTTGTAGAACAGGTGCATTAACACCCATTCTGAAAACACTTGAATTTGAAAGGTGACTTAATTTTCAGTGGGCTAACATGAATGATCAAAAAGAGGAAATACTTGTGCCTTTTTTTCCCCCTGGAGTTTGACAGCCTCTTTACACAGAGGATATTAAAGTTGTTGGTGTAAAATATGAACCAAATACTATAGCTTCCACATCTACTCACAAGTTAATGGGTGGCTACTGTCACTGGCTTGGGATCACGAAGCCACAGGACTCGGTGTCTTGGCATTGTTTTGTCATTAAAAATGTATGAAATATATCAGTTCAAACGGTGAATTTAATTTAGCAGCTTCAGTTGTACAGACTATCACTGATTTCTGCTGTGAGTAAAGCCTAGGCATGTATTGTGGAAAAAATTGAAAGTACTTCACAAAACAAGACTTGGTCTGCAGAATCGGCCCAGTGGCTCCCCTTCCTGTCCTGCACCCAAATGACCAGTTCATTCCTCCATCAGGATGAGAGACCTCTGGTACATTTGTTCCCCGTAGGAGCTGGCTGTTAACTGGTCCAGCAGTTAGAGAAAATATACAAGGAAAGTGTATACTAGATAACTGAGAATAAAATAACCAAAATAAGCATTTTGCAGAGTGTTTAAAACAGAAAGCACACAAGTTATTTGTGTAACGTAATTGGATACAGCATAAAAATCTAAGTTCAACTTGGGGTAGGTTCATGATAATTTAAATGTAAACCTCTTCAAGGTTCTTTCCAGTCAGTGATTTTTTTTTTCTTTGAACCTGTAAGATGGCTTATATGTATTTAAATACTCGGTTAAATAAGAAAAAAAGTACTGTATAGAAAGTCTTGTGCAGGTTAGTCCACTATATTGTACATACACTGTTAAAGCCAGTAGTGCTACAAATCCATCCCTTCACAACACTTTTCCCATATTTGCACAATGGTTCAGGATGTCACTTTAACAGTAACAGTAATTTAGAGCCAGGGTTTACACCACCGGGTAGTACTACAAATAATGATGTGTTATCTTTAATTTGTAAAGTCAAACCCAAAATTTAAAATGTACTCCTGCCATGACAAGTAATGCACTAACAGCACTTTTGGTATCATAATTGTAGAAAAAGCGATCTTTCAGAAGGTCTTGAATTACCACTAAGGTTCTAAGGCTAAAAGCTGAGCACTGTCCAAGTTATGCAAAACTGTTACTTGGTTAAATGATGAACTGTAGTAGGAAAGTACACTTTATAATCCCTGTGCAAAAAAAAAAAAAAAAAAAACATTTGTAAATAAAACAGTAAAAAGCCACACTGATGGACCAGCAAATATGCAACTCATGCCCACAGTAGCATTGAACTTGCTATGGTCCCACCCCTGGCCTAATCCATATCTCCTTAAAAGTGTGTTCATAGTTAAGTTAGCTTAGTTAGGTTACTGGTTTTAATCAAAATTGTATATCCTGTTATGCGTGTCTCAATTCAGTTTCAAAGCACAGCATTCTCTTACTTTTGCTCTGTGGTGTCTTCTCCTAGTTGGAATCATCACATACAGTGAACTGTGGGAAGTAGGCTGTGCTTAAAAGAAATCTCACAAAAACTGTGAGAATTAATTTTTAAATTACCTTAGCACATTTCTAAAACCAGAATTACTGAATAGCACACAGACTCCCCAACAGCATTCCTACCTACTACAGTTTCCTAGTAACATACCAATGTAGTCATCTGAGAACGTGTTGCTAGGGAGTGAGAGTGATGCGTTGTGCTGTAAGTTTTTATTGTTAAGGAATGTATTAATATGATATTACTGAAGGAAGCAGCTGCTTAGATAGGAGTAATAGTTTTTTTTTTGACTCTAGTAATATTTGTGTCAGTGTTAACAAAAGATGACAATGTTAGCATTTGTTACAACAGACAAGATATTAATGTCACGTTTCCATGTTGGTGTATGAAGTGCACAGAAGTTTGAGTCATTCTGTTCCTTTTTTCCTGCTTTAATAGTGTTGACGTTGTGGAGATGAGGAAGATACAGCACATGTAATACACTAGCATGAAGGTACTGAAGTTTGAATGCTGTACAATGTGGTTCCAAAAACACTTCCCTCAGATACATTTTTTGAACAGGCACATACAAAACCAGTATATAAAAATATGTATATATGAATGCATTTACCTAGAGACCTATGCAGTCATTGTGCACTGTATGTAGGTGATTTTCCCATTATAGCTTTTCACAAAGTAGCAGAACATTGAATCTCTTGTAGTAGTGGGATTTTGTATAGAGTCAGAAAGCTGGAAGTAGCTGTTTTGAAAGGGGAACATTTTTACCAAAGTTATGGATAGTGAGAGATGAGGAGGAACAGGGGGATATAATTGAAGATGTAGAAATGTAGACAGGGATATGTAAAGTGGGATAAGGGACTTAACTTGTTCATAGTAATAAGGTTACAGTTGTGGGAATTTTAACAAGGTCATCAGGATGCAGTATATCCATAGCTTGATTGGCAGCTATGTATTGACTTGTGTTCTCTGCACCTTGATTTATGTCCAGTATAATTCAAGTAGTTACTTCCTATTATGTTTGTATGTCTATCCCAGTTACTAGGTATAATGTCTAGTTTTATGTTTGGTCAGCTGAGGATATAGATAAGTCATTCAGAGATATTTTTACAAGAAAAATGTTTGGATCATCTTTTTAAAGTGCTTTGCTGATGTTCTATATACATTGCAGCAGTTGATTCGTCAAATGCTGTGATGTATTTTCCTGCTTCCACTTCCTTACTTTTTTGGGCTTTTTTTTTTAATAAAAAAGAACTTTTTTATATATAAACTTCTCCAGTTGTGACATTACCATAGGGGTAACGTAAGCTATGTCCATAGACTTTAATGGGGTGTCTTCATTCATGGGCAGTGGTGTACCCATTGAAGTCTATGGATGCAACAGACTCCTCTAAAATGCCTGTCACCGAGGTTAAAGTTCTTTTTTTCCTCAGTTACATCAGCACAAGGAAATTGTGTTTTTTAAAATTAATTATATATATGAATGAGATGACAAAGATGTTTCCTGATGGGGAAAAGTGCTGTTCAGGAGTTTGTTCTCTCTGCATGTTGTAGTGCTAAGGTATGTTTCAGATCATTGGCAAATCTCCCTTAACATCACACTGAAAAAATTCAGAAATTGTCACTGCATACCTCTAGGAACAAAATATTAATCGGGTATTAATCATGTTTAGCATAATTCATGATGTAGAATTACGGGCACTATATGATTTGAATTATTTACAACAAAGCTAATACTACAAATAGTGCCTACACACACTGTATGCTGTAGGAGCTTCCGTAATATAAAACAAACAATTTTTTTCATTAGTGATTGGACTGCTTTTGGAACAGGTAGTGATTAATTTTGAGAAAACTGAGTTGATTTCACAACCTGTAATAGGTAATTTTTATGAGTAAACAAAAGTACCGAATGTATATGTAGGTTTTAAGTTTCTTAATATTTCTCTTAGAAATTTGAGCTTTTCAGTTAATGTGCAATGAACTGTCTGCTTCACTCTCATGGTGGTGGTTACCATGAGAATAGTTGCTTTGCTCTTTTCTGCCACCTCAAAGTTGTTTTTGTATTCTTGTCAATGCAATGTATGAATTCTGTAGCAAGCAGCAACACCTACATTTGTCTCTTTGGTCTTAACTCAGGGTTCTGCAACCTTCAATATCAAAAGAGCCATTTTTGGCCCCTGTCCCACCACATAAAATTCATTGGGAGCCACAAAACCTATTTGACCCCTAAAATGAAGATAACACAGTGTATAAAGTTTTATGTATAGTTATTATACTAAATATAAAAGAACTAAGTTTATAAGAGCAATATTTAAAATCCATGCCTATTTTTGTTCCTTTGTTGGAATTACTTGATCACTCTGTGTGTGTGTGTGTGTGTGTGTGTGTGTGTGTGTAATATCTCTTGACCTCTTAGAACAAGAAATCTGGACAAAGCCAAAAATAATGGGGCACAAAGGCCCAAAAATAGAGAGAATTTTTAAATATTGCTCTTACAAACTTAGGAAGTTGATAGAGTAACATTTTGCATTAGCATTAATTTTCCGAATGGTATGAAGTCTGAAACTCACATCTATTTTTTCTGACTTCAGTCTTCAGTGATTTGCCAGAAAACCAGAATTGTATGAGAAACAGACCAAAAATATGAGGCAAAACTCAGGACAGTCTGCAAAAATCTGCACAGTTGAGAGGTAATTGTGTGTGTGTGTGTGTGTGTGTGTGTGTGTGTGTGTGTGTGTGTGTGGCAATAGAAACCATGTTATTCTTGCAAGGTTCTAAGTTTATAAGAGCAATATTTAAAGTCTGTCGCTCGATCATTCATGTGTGTTTTGTGCGGTAGAGTGGCCATTATTTTTCAAAGCTACAGGGAGCCACTGCAGAGGGGTGGAAGAGCCACTTTTGGCTCCAGAGCCACAGGTTGCAGACCCTTGGTCTAACTGAACAACAGTGTCCTCTGAACATTATGCATTCTACAGTAAGTCATTACAAACTATATGTTTGCCCCCTATACTATTCAATGCATTGAGCTTGGTTTGTTTCTCTAGGAGGTGCTGAAGGTACTGGGCATTTCTAGCCTCCCACTGGGATTGAACCACATATTTATGAGCTTTTTTCAGGCAAGACAGTCTGTTCTTGTAGTGTTTTGCTCATAATTCAGGTTAGTAGTAACTTTTAAGTCAAGTAGGGTAGTCACTGTAGGAAAGAAACCAGCATAATAAAAGTGAAATGATGCAGAAATAGACATTAGCGAAGTGTGTGTATGCGTGCGTGTTTGTGGTGAACCACAAGCTATTAGTTAAATAGCAAAAATTTCAGTATATCTTACTCTGCTTATGAAACAGACCACTTTAATAAACTGAACATATGCTTTATTCTGCCTTTTTTTTGACCTACCTGCCATTCCATTTATTCTTAGCTAGCATTCTGACTTGTATAACTGGCAATCAAGAACCAAACGTCTGGTGTATGTCCTCAAGAATGACATTAGGTGATCTGCTGGTATTTCAGGAGAGGCAGGATGCAGTACGAGTGTTCATGGTCCTTGAAAGCGAGCTGTAGCATTTCTAATTTATGTTTCTTTGCACACACTCATTTTTCTTCACTGGGAAGGTGTGGTTTAGCTAGTTGGATTATATTGACAGCAGAGGAGTTGACAATGGCAGGGTTTAGGCACATGGGGATCTGCATCTTGGCAGCATCAATAAATGCTGAAAAAAGAATAAAAGGGAGTATTTATCCTAAACTGAGGCTGAGGAAACCTGATTAGGTAAGGAAGCATATTTGTAAATTGTGCGATGTTTTAGCCAGCATTTTATCCCACAATGAGTAAGTGATATTGTTCTTGAACATGGATTCAAAGGCTGATCCTCTTATTTTAGAGAGCTGCAGTTCTGTGAGGAATTTCTTTTATCAGTTTAATTGATTGGGAGAGTTACAAAATGCTTTTCATCACAAAATGCTTTTCATTGTTATCCACTTGTATTTTTAGTTCCTTGGCTATAACATCTCCATTGAAATGAATGTGTGTAGCTGGTCAAAGTGTAAGTGGGGGGTCTTGAATGTCATGTGTATATAAGCAAAAATGCCATATATATATATATATATATATATATATATATATATATATATATATATATATATTTTTTTTTTTTTTTGTATGGATATATATGTAGCCTGGAAATGTTTTGAATCTAAAGTATAGAGAATACTTGCTGTCTTTATCCACCAACTCTGATACTATGGCTGAGACAACAAATCAGACAATGTGCCTGCATTGAATGGTGTGTCTCAGGCTCTTCTGCCATGTGGATAAGTTCGGTGCTGTCTTATTGGTTGTGATGTTCTTTATTTGTACCCTTCCCAGGGCATGCTGAAGGACTTCCACAATAAGAAGCAGGTACTGGCCATTTTGAAGCATCTTTTGGTACTCCTCTTCCTGATTTTGTTGGCCACTGCCACCACAAAAGGAAGAGGGCCCTGAAGCATCGTGAAGTTTAACCTCCTTGGTGATTCCAATTAAGACTCAAAGAAGGATGACTGCTGTATATTTTTGGGGGTTGGGCTTCCCCTACATCATCCTATGCTATCCTACCCCAGTGCCCCAAATCTATCACTGGATCTATTTGCTGCCTCCAACCCCCTCCCCCGACTTCATCCTTTGACTAGCATTGATCTTAATGGTGTACTGGAGGGGAGGACTCTGTCCATCATGCCATCTGCCAGATTGGGGGGATTATTATTTTATGCCTTCTTCATTCCCGCCCTGTTTCTGTGGTCCCTTGGTATTGTTGTGAAGGATGGGCATTTGGTGGGGATGTGTCATCCCACCTCCACAGCAGCTCAAAGTCTCCATCCTAATGCCTCCATAGACTACACCACTGTTGACCAGAGATCATTATTTGGGAATGCCTTCATAACTCCCATCCACCAAGGGAAGGGAACACCCATCCCCTCCCTGATGCTGTGTCAGTCACTCAAGCTGCTAGCTGAATCTGAGTTGGCTGGATCATGGTCAGAGCTTTAGCATTGTGTGACATAGTAGTGGCTAAAAGCACTGTACTAGTGCAGCAGTTGCAGTCGTGACTGCCTGAGAGAATCGATTTCTTAGATTGCACTTCTGCTTGAAGAGTGGTCAGTACTGATTACTGAGTGTTGAACATTTTTATGGATGGCCATGTCACAGAGTTGTTGAAACCTGTTTAGAAAGAGTTCTATTGAGAGACCAGATTTTTCTACAAACTGTTGAACCAGACTGCCACATCACTCTACAAGGGGAAAACTAGACCTTGTTTGTTCTTCAGAGAAAAGCAAAATATTTTACTTTTCCTGGATGCTGAAGAGGAAGGGCCACTGACATTCCATCCTGGACTGTAGGTACTTCAAGAACGCATCAAGTACACCAGATTTCAGATGGTGACTGTGCAGAGGGCTTTACCAATGCGGCTGCAGGATACCTGCAGCAGTCCCTGGCACATCATAGTCTGGGGTCAGTGTAGGATTTGGATGTGATCTCATCTCTTTGCCCAATGTTTACATGGTTATGGAGGCCTTGTTGAAGAAGTAATGTCGCATGTGCTGCCTGATGGGCTTTTTTTTTCATCCAGAGATTCTATAGTAACATGCATGTTTGCATTGTTAGCAGATCCTGGGGCTGTCCTGGGAGACTTCATTGGAGATACCAACACTGTCAGTATTGATCATTCTTCCCATGGAGAGGAACCAGGAGGGAGTTTAGCATCCTGGGTGAGGCTGCAGAGGTTTATCCAGGCTATGGATTTTTTATGTTTTTTCATCTTTTTGGTAGGCAGTTTTTTCATTTATGTTTGCATGCTTGAAGCTGTGGATGTTGCATTCAGAGATGTTATAAAACCATCATTCTGTTACTGAATTTCTTTGGTGTTCTACCATTGTCATTAAAGTGTAGTGCTGTGAATATTTCCCACTTTTTCATTGTGGGCTTTTCTTTACTCCAGCAAAACTTGTAGAGTCAGATGGGTGTACTTCAGGAGTTATGGATGTTTTTTTCTCCTCAAATCTTTTGGAAGGAGAGTTGAGACCAGAGACCTTCTTCCAGTAGTCAGAGACTGTACATTCCAAAATGTCTGTGTTATAGAGGCAGTACATGAATGCCAGTGAGTCATAAACCCAAGGCATCTCTTTGATAGCTATTCGTACTCCAGGGGAAGTCATTGCATAAGTAGGTTTCCTGCTGCTTTCCCTCCTGGACCTGGAGTTTTACAAATCCTGCCTAATCTGAGTCTGCTAGGAGTGAGGCACCTCAGTGACACTGGCTTTCCACATTTGTGAGTTGTAGTCCATCCCCTTTTCTGCTCATTGCAGTAAGACAAGGGAAGTTTGATGGCTGACATAATTTCTTTTTCACTGTCTCTCTCCCACAGCACGAAATGTTGTTCTTGCCTTTTCTGTGCTCCATGTGATTTTGTTCCTCATAGCCAATTCGGAGAACAAACACCAAAACTCATTTTTGCCACATCATAGTGAAGTGGTTTTAGGCTCTTGAGTCCCTGTCAGTTACAGGTAGCTGTTTCCATGCAAATCAAAGAAGTCCTCTTATCAGCTGAGGCAGAACCAAACACACATCAAGATATTATTTTTCATTTCGATACTTTTCTTCTGCTATGTCTGCTATCAAGACTTTCATAGATGATACAAACTGCCAGAAAGTCTTCTGCTCTTCCAACAAGTTCTTCTAGCTGGAAATGTTCTTTTGTTTTGGACAGACAGGTGTCCTTTTCTTCTGGGGATAGTAAGCTTCCAGCTAGTCCTGACTTAGCGTGAGGCTAAGTGTCTGACGAGCTTTAGCTGTTTTATGGTTGGGCTGTGCTTCAAGTGTCTTTGCACTTTGCAGCCTTATGGAGGGAAGGACTATTGCCATGAGCAAGTATGGATGAGCTATTCTTTAAATAGATTGTGAATCTTGACTGTGTTTGAAGAATCTTTCTCTCATTCATGACTTGAATTTCTTGGCCGACAGGTTAGCATGATCTTTGATCTCACTGCTGTAGTAAACTCAGCATTCATTTTTTGGAAGACACTTCTTGGGGATCACTGTTTGTGGTCATAGAATCTCTGAGGTACAGGCCATTATCTTAGGAAATCCTGCTTGTTCTTTCACAAAGACTGACTTCTCTTAGGGCTAGCTCTCATTTCCTTCCAGAATCATCATCACCATAGTCATCAACCCCCATTTTCTACATAAGGTCAGGGTGTTGTGACAACTTGTTGCCATCTCTCTATTCATTGCCTCTCTTCTGACTTGTTTGACACTCATGCCTGAATGTCCTGGGTTTTCTCTCACACATTCCATCCACCTCTTTGCTGGATGCCCTTCTTTCCTCTTGCCTTCTACCTGTCTGTCCTAAATCTTCTTCACCAGATTGTCTTCCAATTTTCTGCACGTGTCCACGCAACCATAATCTGTTCTCTTTGCCCTTTTATGCAATTGAAGATACTTTGGCTTCTGCCCTTATGCCTTCATTTCTTTGTCTGTCCCACAGTGTGCATCCTACTGCCTATCTTGGGCATTTCTCTTCGTCACCTCTAACTTCAACTGCTCCACCTTTACTGCCAGGTTCCTGTACCATACAGTAGTACTGGTTTCTCCACTGTTTTGTACACCTTACTTGTTTGGCTTCTTTGCCATTCTTCTGTCATGTGTTATATTGGACACACTGTGCTAATTGGCTGCAGCCCACTTATTCTAGTTTTAACCTCCTCATTCAGACTTTTTCTCCTCAGCCATCCCCTCCAAGATAGTTGAAGCTGGTAACCTGTTCCACTATTTTCTCTTCTATCTCAGTTCTCAGCTTCTTCTGAACTACACCATTTACTGCCATTACAGCTTTCTTATCTGTACTCAATTTCATGTCATGTGCCTTCAGTTTTACATCAATTTTCCCTATCCTTTGCTGAAGTTCTTGCTCAGAGTCTGCCTGTAATGCCACATTGTTTGCATACAGCAACTTTGTTGATTTGTCTTCTCTGACCTGTTTGCTAAAGTAGTCCCAGACCAGTGTGAACTCTGTGAGACCAAACACTGTTTGTACTTGAGTCATTGGATCCTTTTACATAGCCTGCACTAATTCTACCAATGTTTATGTGACTAAGAACCACAGTAGGACTGCCCAAATTATTTTTTTTTGTGACCTTATCATATGTTCTCTCCAAGTCTAGGAATGGCCAGTGGAACTATTTCCTCATCTCTAGCTTCTTCTGAACTGTCTGTATCACTACAAACATTGGATCAGTTGTTTTGCATAGTGACCTAAGTCCGAGCTGCTCATCTCCCACCATACTTTCTATTACTCTGCATATTCATTTATCACTCACCCTCTCCAGAACTTCCATGCAGTGTACCAGGAGTTTGATACCTCTGTAATACCCACAGTTGTGGATGTTCCCTTTGTTCTTCAGCATTGGCACTAGTGTGCTTATTCTCAAGTCATCTGGGACACGCCTCGCTCTTCTCATTGCTATAAGTACCCTCAGGTGCCATTTCTCTCCTGCCTCAACAGCATCTTATCACATCTGCTGTGACCTCATCTAAGCCTGCTGCTTTCCCTAAGTGCATTTTCCTTAGTACTGTTCGTTCTTGTTTTATGGTGGGCTCCTCCTATTCTGTCATCATAGTCTATCTATGGTGCAGTACAGCTTCTGTGGGGTTTTCTTTATTCAAAAGCTGTTGGAAGTACTCCTTCCTTCTGCCTTTGCTGTCCTGCGAACTGGTGAGCAGGTTGTTCCTGGCATCCCTTATGAAGCATATCTATCTTCTGTATTTTTCTATCTTTGTCTTGCAACCTGATATAGTTTTTGTGCCATCTACTGACTTACTTTCCAGAAACTAGTAGAGTGCCCCTGATGCCTTGTTCTTTGCTACTGCGACTCCTTTATTAGCTTGTTTTTTTAGCCAACCTGTATTTCTTCCTGTAGTGGTCCATCTTTTCATTCTCTCACTTTTTCCTGCACTCATCCTTTCTTTTGTTGGTGTCCTGGACTTCTGCATTCCAGCTTTCCTTCCTTATGTACCTTATTTCCATACTTGGCTTGGCCACGCATCTGTTCTGTAATGCTCAGCCACATATCTCTTCTGTAATCCTCACACATGCTGTTTTGAGGCACTTCCATTGTTCATCTTCACCTATTTTCTATTCTTCTTGAGGTTCTAGAGCCCTGAGTAATTCCTAAAAATGTTGCTCTCCAATCAACTTCCAGGTCTTCAGCCTGGTCTATGTTGACCTTAGAGCCTTCTCTGACCACTGGTTGCAGCTGATTTTGGCAACCAGTGATTTTATGCTTTGGGCTGACTGCTTTACTGGATATGACTTTGCAATCTGTGATTCTACCCCAGTGCCCTTTCCTTACTAGGAGGAAGTCTACCTGAGTTGCATGTTGGCCACTCTTTGTAACTTGTCTTTTTGAACCATGTGTTGGCTACTATCAAGCCGTTTGCCAGACAGAAGTCTAGAATGGCCTCTCCTCCTTTATTCCTGTTGCCCAACCCATGTGGACCCAGGCAGTCCTCATATTCTGTTCTTTCTGTCCTGATATGTGCATTCAAGTCATCCATTATCAACATCAGTTCACGGAGTCCTGCTTTATCTAGTAGGTCCTGTAACTGCTGTCTGAATGCACTCTTTTCCTTACTATCACAACCCTGCTGTGGGGCATAGACTGAGATTATGAATACTGCCTAATCTGATTGCTGTGAGTCTGTCACTCATTCTAATGACATCCCTCACTGTCTTAAAATAGAAAAAAAAAACTGCTTCAGAAAGCAACCAGTAGTTTTAAAGTGCATAAAGCGCTTTTCGTTTAATAAAATCAAACTTCTTCAGATGCAAACATTCAAGGTACAAGTTTCAGTTAAATAAAATACCAGGAAGTGCTTGAGCCTGTCAGCTGACAAGCTGAGATGACATCAGTAACAATAGTTAACCCTTCCTGTTCTACACACTATGAAAAAATCCTGTTTAAAACTAAAACAATGCTGACAGCCATGAACAAGGAAGATTGAAGCTATGGTTTAAATGTAAAGTATGCTGATAGCTATACTTTAAACAACAAGAACAGATAAATATATGAAATAATAAGGTTACCTCTAAGCAATTAATATTACACTGCTGAAATTCTGCACTACAAACTTTTACTACATTTCATACTAGTTCATAGCTAATCGCCTAGCCCAGAAAAATAACTCAGCTGGGAGTTCGAGAAATAAATTTAGGCATCATTAACAGTGACTAAAATTACCATACAAGAAATTAACTTGATGTTAGTACATAATTTTAACTAACTATGATGACCATATTACTAAATCTATAGCATTCATACTACGCTATGCCATTCATTTAATTCCACAATATGGCATTCATTACATAAAAATATATAGACTCCACACAGAAGGCACTCCCAAGCCAAGCCGAGAATCCCGTTCGATTCTCGGCTTGGCTTGGGAGTGCCTTCTGTGTGGAGTCTGCATGTCCTCCCCACGGTTGGGTAGCATTCGAAAGACATGCGTGCGTAAATGGGCGTGCCTTCGTTGAAGGTTGGGCGTCGAGCTGGCACCTCGGCATTTCGTAAAAATCTACTGCCAATCATTAGTGGACCGGAGTTCCGCTGTGGCGACCCCTTACCGGGGAAAAGCCGAAAGACAAACAACATCATATATAAAAAATACACAATCTAACTATGACCTTTAAGGAGAATTGAGGGTGAATATTCTGTTATCACGTTTACTAACGTGAATTACTATTAGAGATGAATATTATTCATAATATTAATATAAAATTAATATATAAATTATATAAAAATTGTTTTTGTGTTACATAGCTAGAAGAGAGATTCTGTCATCTAGTTAAACTTTTCAATTTAAGTAAACATCTAATCGAGCACATGTCATTAATACCTGGGTAGTAGTATGCGTTAAGGTGAATTTGCCAGTAAAGTTCAAGTTCTTCAAGTCGTAGGGAGATGGGATCACCCCTAATGTATTTGACTTGATCAATAATCTTGAACTTAAATTTATGGTTTGGAAATATTCCTATATGTTTAGCCAATGCATTCTCCAAAGAAGTTTGATTTTGTTAAACGAAAAGCGCTTTATGCACTTTACTGCTTGCTTTCTGAAGCCGTTTTTTGTCTATTTTAGTAGTTTATTTTGTGTTTTATCAATCACTGTCTTCTGAAGTCTCTGCCTTACCACAGTTCCCAAATCCCAATATTCTGCTACCCCTGAGTAGTAGACTCTGGATGCCAAACCAAGTGGCTTTGCTGCACTGCCCTTCCATCTTGTCACACACAGGATTTCTTGCCTCCTCCTTACCATCGTGTCATCCACTTTTGTCAGTGCCTACATTGAGTGTAGCAATTCTTAGTTCATATTTGGCAGGTTGATTGGCTTTACTTCCAGCTTTCACTCAACAAAACTATCCCAGGTAACCTAAGCTGGGTAACCAGACACCAGCCAAACAGTAGCTTATTGATCCAGGGCTATGGGGCTTTATGGCGGACACACACACACACCGCTCCAATCATTAGCATGGGGTCCCTGACATAGGTTTGAGTAGGCCAGGTCCTCAAACCATTTATCACCAGCAAATACCCATGCCCATTTGGCAACGGTAGTCAACATGACTGAATCACCTAGAGCCATATTTTACACTCTAGTGGCTACCCCTGCCATGGCATGCAGTCTGTGATCAGTGTTCTCCTATGACGAGGATACTATGTGCCACAGCAGATGCCCAAAGTGATTGGTTTCTAGAAATGTCCTTCTATTCAATGTTGCAGTATTCTTTTTACTTATGGGCTGTATTCCTCCCTGTTGACCCGATGTCCGGCCAGTATACAAAAGCTTCAAGCTACTGCCAGCACATGGGACGTCGCACATCTGCTTTGACAACTTCAGCTGTAAATGTATGTCCACACATACCATCCTCAGAACTTTTCTGCCTCCATTTGGAAGGTTGACTCCTACATTCGGTCTGCATTCAGATTCGGATTTTGTTGGTGTGTTGCTACCAGCTCAGATAAGTGCCCCTTTGGGGATTTTATTTTTTGTTACTGCCTTTTGCTCTGTTCATATCATCCAGGAAGGGCAAATGTAGGTGTTGAAGGCAGATTCCACATAAAAATAGCCATGAGCACTGTCTTTTCTGTGTAGAGCCTAGTCACAACCATTTATCCTGCTCTGTGTCAGGCCTTTGTGCCTAAAACACTGTGTAGTTGTCTTTCGGCTATGAATCTGTATCTGGAGAATGAGAGGCTCAAACGTCTGGCTGATGAAGTTATGGAGGGTGCCGGGTGTCCTTTGGCTGAGCCGACTTTGCGGAGGAAGGTGAGTAAGCTGAAGCCTGAATTCTCTTCCTCTGTGCCTTCTGCCTCAAACGTACCCCTTGAGGTCGGTGAAGAGTTGGTGGTATGCTCAGAGGTCAGATCTGCTTTTTCGGCAGGTACCGCTGCAAAACCTGCTAGGGGAATGGATCCCAGCACATTTGAGGCTTTGCAGATGTCCTCTTCAGACAATATGGGGGAACCACAGCTCATTGGGTTGGAGGACTCCGGGGACGTGTATGCCGTTGATGCTGCTAATGGGAATCTGGCTTCATCTGACATTAAGCCTACATTGGGTTCCTCTTCTTTGTCCCCTCTTCCAGTAAGACATGTTAAGAAGCAGCAGAAAACTAAGCAACCTAACATTCCTCCTTCTTCCTCTCCTCAGTCAGATTGGGAAGCTTTTTCTAAGGGTCTTGTTAAGGACGTGATGGTCTTGAAACCTACTTTCCTTCTACCTCTGCCTTCTTTTTCTTTCCTCCGTAGTTCAGGCTGCTGTATCTCAGGTACCTGATTCCTCTTCTGATGTTGACTGGCATATTCCACCCAACTTGCTTCATCTTTGAAGTATGCATCTCCTGAGGAGGAATCTAATGGAGGAGATTCCCCTCAGGAGAAAATTTCCTTTGGACAAACCGAAAATTTTGTTGGTGACTCCCTTTTGGCCAAGACAGCATTAGTACCCCGATCCTTTGAAGTTAGCCAAGGGCCACCACCACAAGTTGCCTCACCAGATGGATCTCCTCACAGAGGACAGGGGATCCTTACTTCATCCACGTCTATGAACATTACAGCTGACCCTGTGGGTGATGAACTTCTGATCTCTTTCAGGCACCTTTATTCTTAGGAACGTGCTTGGGGTTTTGCAGGAGGCCAGGAAACCCAATACAAGAAAATCTTATTTCCAAATGGAGAAAATTTTCTGTCTAGTGCCTTAAAAGAACCTTAGATCCATTTACTGTGGACATTCCTGTTGTGCTTTCCTACTTGTGTGAGCTTCAAAAAAGTGGCTTATCATATTCTTCTTTGAATGTCCACTGTTCTGCTCTTTCTGCTTACCTGCCATTGTCACCTCCTTTAGCTTCCAGATTGGAAGTTAAGTTTTTTTTTTTTTAAGGCATCCTTCATATTAAGCCCCCAAGAAAACCAGTCCCCCCTGGGACCTTAATTATGTCCTGGAAAAGCTGACTTTGCCTCCCTTTGAACCTGCAGGTTCTGCTTCACTGAAGTTTTGCACCTAGAAAATTGTGCTTGTGGTTTCCTTGACTTCTGCTAGGAGGGTCTCCAAGTTACAGGCTTTGATGAAATCTCCACCCTTTATGGTTTTCTACAAGGACAGAGTTTCCATGTGAACTAATTTCTCTTGTGCCTAAGGTTGTGATTTGGGAATAACTTGTCTGTGAATCAATCTGTCCAACTGCCTAGTTTCTTGCCTTCCCCTCAGTCTTTCACTGAAAAAAATTTGCATATGTTAAATATTCACAGGCAACTTAAATTTTACTTGGACAAGACTAAAGCCATTAGGAAGTCAGATCAGCTTTTTTGTATCCTTTCATCCCAGGCCTCTGGGTTTACCTGTTTCTAAACAGACTGTTTCTTCCTGGATTTCTAAAGCTATTGCATTTTGTTATGATTTCTATGGTAAGGCTTTGGCTACTTCTGTCAGAGCACATTCAACTAAATCTGTGGCTTCCTCAGGGGTTTTCTTTAAGGGTCTGGATACCAACTCCATTTTGAAGGCTGATACTTGGTCTTCTGTGCACAATTTTGCTAAACATTGCAAACTGGACTCTTATTTCTAGGTCGAGAACAGGGTTTACAAGGGCAATTATTCATGGCTTTCTTGAGTCTTCTTCTCTGCAACCTTCTTCTGTTCCTTCCTCCTCCCTAGCTTCCATTTAAGCTATGGCACTCTCCAATATGTAAAGAATACTGCAACATTGAACAGGAAGACATAGAATAGTTGTGTAAAATTTTACCATAACCATAGATGTGCTCCTCTTCTGTGTTGCAGTATTCTGTCCCTCCCAACTTCCCCCTGCATCCTATCTCTTCTCTGGATGACTTATTGTTTTCATTGGGACTCCTGTTCCTCATGGGGCATTCTAGTTCTGAGGATTGTACTTGCGGACATCCTTTTATGGCTGATGTTGAAAAAGATGTGCGACGTCCCACGTACTGGCAGTAGCTTGAAGCTTTTGTATACTGGCTGGACGTTGGATCATAGGGCTGAGTACAACCCATATGTGAAGAATACTGCAACATAGAAGAGAAGGATATCTATGGTTATGGTAAGATTTTACACAACTATTCTTTCTTCCCCCATAGAGCACAATGTAGATTCTGTGCTGCTGCACACAGCTCTATTCTTTTTGGTGAATATGAGATGGAAGCACTCGGCATGTTTTTTGAAGGTGGGAGGAACTCCAAAGAGACACAGCAAGAACTTGCAGTTTCCAAGCTGGCATTGACCAAAGGTCAGGATTGAACCTAGTACCTTGTGTTTGGGAAGCAAAGAGCTTAAGCCTTATGCCATCTGGTCTCCTTAACCCAGTCCATTGAACTCTTTCTGTTTTTTTTACTCAGAGAAGTGGATTTCAGGGGAAAGTGAGAGCTCCTCATGCCCCAGCACATTCCACCAGCTCAGATTTTACTTGCTGACCTAGCAGCTTTGCTCCATTGCTGAGGGGCTAGCAGTTGTTTAGTAAACACTCTCCAGATGGACTTTTGAACTGCATTGTGGTTTTCCAGTAGTTGGCCAACTACAAATTAGTCTGCTTTTCATGACTGCTTTCAGTGATTGCTTCAAAAATGTCTGTGTTGTGGATATTTGTGCCACAGGCATTTCAGTAACGTTGAGCTGGTCTTCCATTAGCAGCTTGCTACTTCAGAACCTTTGCCTTTTGGCCTTTTTTCTGCTCCTACTTTTTATGAAGTTTTAACTCTGTTTATAAGATTTCTCCTGCCAGTTACTCACCACAGAAGGCCTCCAAAGTCAGATCCAGAAATATGTACACAAGTAATAATGCCCAACAGGGTGGTTGTCATCAGGGAAATAACACCTACCCAGGAGGTGTTGAAGCCCAATGCCTTAACTTCCCTAGAAGGATGTTATTTCCTATGCCCACACTGGAGGGGAGTTGTTGCATTTAGATTATGAAATATCTGTTGCATTGTTTTCTATTTGTATACATGTTTAAAATATTTTTGATATGATGTAATTCCAATGCCTAATGTTTCAAACTTACTGTAGCATGTATAATTGTTACTGGAAGAAAGACTTTGCATCCAAAATATAAGTTATGGAAGTATTTAATGTCCCCCCCCCCCCCCCGTCACATGCACACCCAGCAGTTGTACCCACTTTGTTGGCTAAATATACTTAAGGTATGTTATTGTGATTTAATGAATGAAAGAAAAACGTGCAATGCAAGGTATTGCAACTATCCATGCCTCTTTAACTGTTCCTGATTTTGCTGCATAGTTATGCCGTTTGTCATACAGAGTTGAATTTTCTGGTAAATCACAGAAGGTTATAGTCCATCAAAACTGCCAGGTATTACAGATTTATGAATGTAATTGTTTAGAAAATGCATGCAGGTAGAATGTTTGTTGCAGTGCAGAGAAGTTAAGCGGTACATGCTGCCCCTGTATTTCTTGCTCACAATCCCTGTATCTCACACACACACACACACACACACACACACACACAAACTCTCTCTCTCGAAATTGAGTTGTTTTCTTTATTTTTCCATCTTACTAAACTCAGCTTTTTTAACGCAAACTCAATAAGGGGTAAGTAAACTGCAAGTCCTTGTAACCACTATTGCAGTTTTTGCTAGTTAAGTTTTTTTTTCTTTTTATTTATTTATATTTTATTCTATGCATGTTTAAACAGTTGCACCTTGCACGTAAAAATAGTCTCTGTTTTTTTCAGTCACTGTTTCAAGACAGCTTAATATGCTGCAGTAAAGTAGAGGACTTGATTTTCACCAAGCAAAACCTGTAAATTATCATCTTGTTGGAGAATGTATGATCTTCGTGTTTCACTGTTGCAGTCATCACACTTGGGTTATCTGCCTGCAGGTAGCCCTCAGTTGACCCGAGTACCAGAGACTTAGTATTTCTGCGTCAGATGCTGTCGCTCCAGGACTGACATCAGGTCATCAGGGGTATAAAAACAGGCAGCTGACGCCATTACATCAGTCTTTCTTGCCAAGGAGCTCGAAGCAGAAGCAGTTTGCAAATGCCGGTCGGCCGCTACCTGAATTTTTGTTTACGAATTGAATAATCCTGAAGTCTTCTAAAGCTAAGTACCCCATTTGGGATCCTTTTTTCCTGCTCTAACCAATGTCAGAAAAAGTTAACAATTGTCTCGCCTGTGGAAAGCAAATACCTCACAGAGATTATCATTCTTACTGTGTCACCTGTTAAGGCCCAGACCACAACGTACCTCGCTGTCAGTTTTGTGCCTTAATGCCCAAACCATTCGTCGTTGGGCTCTTTTTGTCGCTAAATTCTTTTGCTCTCGATCTCAGTATTCTGAAATGGCTTTGGTTAGCCATATGACTACCGATATTCTGAAAAAATGTAAGGATAAAGACAAACAGACTGCATAGGTCGAAAACTGCCGCCGACGCTTCCATTAAGCTAGTCGCCAGTCCACCGGTACTTAGTGAGGTGCTTTCGCAACCCCTGATGCCTGCTTCAGTGTATTCGCAGGCGCCTACCAAGACTCATTCAGAGTCCAGTAAGCCGCGAGACTCTTCTTCAACTGTGGAACCTGTGGATGTCCCTACCTTGGATGGGTCCGGAGCCGGTGTGCAGGCACCGGCTTCTGAGGCAGTTTGACTCAAACCGATGACTTCTTTTTTTAACCAAAACTACCAAGTTTCTTAGGCCCAGAGTACGCACTACGCCTAGAAAACAGACAACCAAAGCGCATGCATGCCACAAAAACAAATGCTTAGAATGGCAGAAGACCTTATTACGCTGATTAAGGGAAGTCAGCCTTCCCCTGCTAAAGAGAAAGAGACCAGTCCCCTACAGCTTCTACAGACCAGGAGTCCGATGACTCTGAAATTTCTGATTATGAAGATGTGCCCTTATCTGCTAATGAGGATTCAGATGCAGAGGAATCCATTCCCTCTGCCTCTCCTCCAGAGGATTTTTTTTTTGGTGAAACCTTGCGTACCTTAAGAGAGCATTTCCCCTGTGAATGCCAAGACTATCCTCAGTCCAAAAAGAGACTCAGAGAATTTCTAGAGTTGCCTCAGCACAGGCCTTTAGCAATACCCCCTGTCCTGGAAGTTGATGTTTTTTTGGAATCCAGTTGTACTCCTGACACCTAGGAAACCAAACAGGTACTGCAGAGTACCTGACACTCACAAATTTCTTTTCAAGAATCCTACTGCTGACCCAGAGATCATTTCCCAGGGGCCTAAAGGTATCAAGGCTACTACAACCAAGAATCCCACTCCCTCGGACATGGATTTCAGAGCTTTGGACAGATGGGGTAAGAAAGTATATACCTCTGCAACTCTTGCTATTAGGACATTGAATTGCCAGTTTCACATGCTGAAGTACCAGCAGCATATTATGGAACTTAAACAAAAAGTGGCAGCCTTTGCAGACTGTGCAGAAATAAAGACTGGCAGGAGCTTATGCACTCTGCAAGCCAAGTCAGCAAGCATACTTTGCAGTGTGGCTTTGATGCCCTAGAAGCATCTTGCCAGGCAGCTGTCACTGGATCTGTACTGAGAAGACATGCTTGGCTCAAGGAGCAGACCTTGCCAGACCATGTCAAATCAAAGTTACTAGATGCTCCTTTGAACAGGGACAGTTTGTTTGGCACCAAAGCAGAAGAGGTTTTTAAAAAGATGGAAGAAAAAGCCAAGTCTATGCAGACTGTGAAAGAATTCTTACAAATACAACTGCCTAGATTCAGTAGGCATTGCCCTTCCAAACACTGGTCCTTTCCAGCCCCCTCCAGGCCTTCTCAAACCAGACCCAGGGGAAACGGACCACCCAGACTGCAGTCTCAGGGTATGCAGAGATCTAAGCAATGGAGTACCCCCACCTGTAAAGCAGGGAATGGTAAGCCACCTCCTTACGGAAAAAACTCACCATGACTTCCTTACTCCACTCCCCAGCCCTGCCCAATTGCTTGTGCTCCTAGGAGGAAAACGTTTCCTTCATGCAAAAAATTGGATGTCCATCACACAGGACCGGTGGGTGCTCAACATTGTATCCCAGGGGTGCAAATTTTATTTCCATTCACTGCCAACCCCAAGTGGGTTTCCAGACCTTCCTCCAAACCAGTGGGCAGATGCTCAAAGCCAAGTATCTTTCCTGCTCAATATCAGAGCTATTCAGCTGGTTCCAGTAGAACAGAGGAGTCAAGGATTCTACACCAGACTCTTCCTGGTACCCAGGAAAGAGGGCTCTTGGCACCCAATCCTGGATCTTTCAAATCTCAACACCTTCCTGGTGGTACCAAAATTCAATATGCTTACCCTGCAACAGCTTCTTCCTATGCTAGCCAAGGATGCCTGGTTAGTCACCCTAGACTTAAAAGAAGCCTCTCTGCACATCCCCATAAGGGAGTCATGCAGGGAAGTATTCACGTTTCAGGGCAGGATCTATGCATTATCAGTTCTCTGCACTTCCCTTTGGCTTATCTACTGCACCCAGAGTTTTCACAAAATGCCTGGCTCCAGCCGTTGCATACTGCAGGCAGAGAAATATCTACATTTTCCCGTACTTGGACAACTGCCTGATTCAGGCGGACAGTCAGGAATTGCTGTTGCAGCACCTGACATTTGTGAAACACCTTCTTACTTCCTTGGGGTGCACCATCAATGAAAATAAATCAAAACTGGTACCCAGTTAAAAGATTGTATTCCTGGGAGCAAGCTTGGACACAACATCCCAGATGGCATTCCTCACTTCAAAAAAACAAGTCTATCTGACAGCCTACTTCAAACAAATGTCCACCAGAACCCAGCTATCTGCAAGAAAAATACTGCAGGCCCTAGGGTTCATGGCCTCATGTATACGGCTAATTCCATATGCAAGACTGCATATGAGGAAACTTCAGTGGTACTTAAAAAGTCTTTGGTGCAAACATTCTCAGGACCTGGAAACAGTCATTCCTATCATACCCTGTCTAAGGACAGAGTTCCTTTGGTGGGCAGAAGCATGCTGCCACAACAAGGGACTGCCCTTTTCTCAACCCCACGCCTCCCAGATCCTAACCACAGATGCATCAGACTATGCCTGGGGAGCACACATGGAAGGCAAATGCATTCAGGGCCACTGGAGCCCAAGTCAAATTCATCTACACATCGACCAAAAAGAAATGCTAGCTGTGCAGAACACCCTGACAGCTTTCTGATCCCTACTCTTTCCAGGACAACTGCTAATAAAAACAGACAACACCACAGTTATGTGGTACATCAACAAGCAGGGGAGTACCCACTCCTACACACTCTGCAGCTTAGCCATGGCCCTGTGGCACATGGCCTTGGACATGCAAGTCCATCTGCAAGCTCAGTTCCTGCCAAGCAAACAAAACTCACTGGCAGACGACTTAAGCAGAAATCTCCTAGACCCACACAAGTGGCAGTTGGAGCCCAGCACCTTCAACCTCCTGATTCAGAAATGGGGGGAACCCCAGAGGTGGGTCTCTTTGCCTCCCACTACAACCACCAGCTCAGCAAATTCTGCACCAGGAGTCCTCACAGCAGAGCCTGGAAAGTGGATGCCCTATCTTTTCAGTGGGTAAATCTCTCAATCTATGCCTTCCCACTCTGCCCCTTCTCTCAAGAGTATTACTCAAGATAAGACAGGACAGACCAAGGACAATTCTGATTGCCCCGGACTGGCCATACCAGCACTGGTACGCACTCCTGCGCAGCCTGTCACCAGTGCCACCCTGGCACCTACACCAGAACCCAACCCTGCTGTCTCAGCAGGAGGGACAGATTTTGCATCCACAACTGCAAACCCTAAATCTTGCAGCCTGGCTTATTCCTTGAATTCTCCCCCAGCAGCCCTAAGCATGCAGGTGCTGGGCATCATTCTTGAAGCCAGAAGACCCAGTACAAGAAAATCCTATGCTGATAAGTGGAAAAGGTTCTGCTCCTGGATTCTATCTAAAGGAGAGGACACAACTCTGCCCTCCCTGCCTCTAATCCTGGATTACTTAGCAGATCTACTCCACAAAGGCCTGTCCTTCTTTTTTTTATTTATTTATTTATTTTACATTTGTTGACCGGGCTAGTCTAACTGGATACATGTCCATTTTCAGTAGAGGCCCGAGGAGAAAAGCTCCACTGTAACAGTCTATGGTAAACAAACTTACGAAAAAAAATATGTACAAGAGTTTAACTAAAACTACTAAGCAGGAGTTAGTAACTAATTAGAATACAGAACAACAGAAAAGCAATTAGTGTAACAAAAACACACAGCAATACGAGCAGTATTATAATACAGAAAAAAAAATTGTGTTTTTTTTTTTTTTTTTTTAGCATCTTAGAGGTGATAGGGGGTAAAACATAAGCAAAGTAAGTAGTTGTAATAGGTAAAATCATAAGAAAGAGGAAGTCACAAGCTGAATAGAGTCAAGGGAAAAAAGAAAATGAGGTGGTGGGAGGAGTGGTATCAGCTAGATGGAGACAAGGCAGAGTGAGAGAAGGAGAAGTACTGCTTATCTATATGATGGGTTTGTACAGTGCAGATAGAGGTGTTTGGAAAAGAGGTGGAAAGATGTCGAAGTAGAGAAAGAGAGTCAGTCAGGGGAAGAGCAAGGGCAGAGCCAATGTGATTTGAGGTGGGTCTTTAAATGTTTCTTGAAGAGGGGTGTTGAGGTCAAGGTAGTAAGTTCACAAGTGAGCTTGTTCCAGTGTGTACCCACAGCATTTGAGAAAAGGAGTCACCTGCTTTGTTCTGAGATTTACATGTGGCTACTAGAAGTTTATTAGCTGAGCGTAGGTTAGAGATTTTTATAGGGGAAATAAGAGTACTAAGAATAGGTGTATTAGAAGGAAGTGGAGTATCCTGTGGGTAATAGTCAGTTGTTGGAGTAGAATGAGATTTTGCAGTTCAAGCCAACCTAGCTGTCTGAGATTTAAACAATGATGAGTCCGATATGGGGCACTTGTAGCAAACCTGACAATGTTGTGGTAGGATGAGGCTAGTTTTGATAGGTTTGTTTTTGATAGGTTAATAAAGGTTGGAGAGGCATACAGTAGTGTTGAGATGAGATGTGTTTGAGCTAAGGATATCCTAGTCTCTGGTGTGAGAAATTGTTTAAGTCTATAGAGTGCACCTATTTTTTTGTTAACTGTTTTTATTGTTAAATTGATGTGAGCATCAAAGTTTAGTTGATTATCTATTGTCACACCAAGCAGTTTTGTAGTGCTGTCGGGTGATATAATTGTGCCATTGTTAGAGACAATAGTAAAGGAAATTGGGATGGACTTATAAGTTGGAGTAATCAATAGTAACTTAGTCTTTTTAGGATTGAGGAGGAGACAGATGTGTTTGAACCAATTTTCTGCTGCAGTAAAAACATTTTGTGTACATGAATGTAGTTCAGCAGGAGACATTGCAGTGCAGATGAGTGTAGAGTCATCTGCATACTGAATGCAAGTGGAGGATGGGAGGAGGTATTCAGATTATTAATAAAGATGGAGAAGAGGAGGGGACCTAGAATAGAGCCTTGTGGGACTCCAATGGAGACTGGGAGCTGGGAGGATAAATGACCATCCCAGAGTACTGCTTGTTGTCTATTTGACAGGTAGGAGTTGAACCACAGAATAGCCATTGTGTCGAGAGAAAGGGATTTAAGCATATCAATCAGGAGATGGTGATTTACCATATCGAATGCTTTTGAGAGGTCAAGAAATAATGCAGATGAATATAGATTATTGTTGCGATTTTTGTTGATGGTGTCTGTAAAGGAGAGAAGGGCAGTGGTGGTACTATGGAATGGTCTAAAGCCGTGCTGTGAGTCAGCAAGTAGGTTATTATGGAGAAGGTGTTCTAGAAGTTGTTGTTGGACACATCGTTCCATAATTTTAGCTAGAGGAGAGAGTAGGGCTATAGGGCAGTAGTTTGAAAGTTCAGTTGTATTTCCACCTTTATGTAAGGGGATGATATGGGAGATTTTCCAGAGAGATGGAATAGTGGATTCGGTTATGGTTCTGTTTATTAAGATGGAGACTGGGAATGCTAGTACCTTTGCAGCTAGCTGCAGATACTCTGCTGGCAGTTTGTCTGCTGAGGGGTACAAGGTTTAAGTTTTGGAGTTGGTTGTGAATGAAGGCTGTGGATACTGTGTTGAACTTTAAAGAGGGTATTTTATTATTAGGAGGGTTTAGTTCAAGGGTTGTTGGTGGAGTTAAGGTGTTGGCAAGAGAGGTGACTGTTTCTGAGAAGAAGTTATTTATGATGTCAGCAATTTTATTAGGAGGGTCTGAGTTAGGTTGGCAGGGGTGGGTGTTTTGGAGTTCCAGGGTATAGGAGTTTCTTGATTCCAGACCAAAATTTTTGAGGGTTCTGTTGGGGGTTTTGTTGAAATTTAAAGTTGAAGTTTTTTTTGTCAAGGAGTATAAGTTTCTTTGTGGTATTTCTAAGGTGTTTGAAATGTTGGTGGTCAGTGGGGTTTTTTGTGGTTCTCCATTTTGCCCAAAGTTTGTTTCTTAGTATCATTTTTGCTTGGTTTCTTTGGAAAGCCATGGAGCTGCTTTGGACCTTATTTTAATTTGGCGAGATGGGGCATGGCTGTCCAGAATTTGGAGGAATGTATTATTGAAATAAGTGACTGCCTCTTCAAGAGGAAGGTCTTTGAGAGGTGCCCAGTTGCAAGCTTTAAGTTCTAGGAGGAAGTTGGGAAGGCTAAAGTTTTTCTTACTGCGTATAGTTCGATATACTGACTGCATAGGACTACTATATTTTTGTTTGGAAATGTATGTAGGGAGGTGGTCACTAATATTGTCAGGAGTATACCTGTTTTATATGCATGGGGATTGTTATTAACAAGTATCCAATCAAGAATACTCTGCTTCTTGGTAGGTTTATGTATTCTTGTAGGAAGTTTATGATTTGTTGGAACATGTAGAGGTTTATGAGAGAGGTGGGTTTAGTGGAACAGCAGGAGTTCCAGTCAATATTGAGATCACCTAAGAAGATAATTTCTTGTGGGATGGTAGAAGAGAGCCAGCTAAGGATATTTTCAAGTGTATTTATATTTTTCCCGGGAGGGATGTAGCAACACATAATATACATTGCTTTGTTCTTATTAATCTGAAGTTTGGAGCAAAGGAGTTCAGCATTTGTAGGAGAGGGAGGTTGGTAGTCTATCAGGCTAATTTGTAATTCAGATTTATAAAGTATGGCAACTCCCCCACCTTTTTTGTTTGGTCGATCGAGTCTTAAGATACTGTAACCAGGTGGGGTAATTTCATTGTCTTTGATTGCTGGTTTAAGCCAGGTTTCTGTTAGGCAGAGGATGTCAAATGAGTAGAAGTCAATTAGGACATGGAGCTGGGTAATTTTATTTGTTATACTACGAATATTTAGGTGAGCAACTGTAAGAGAGTTGGGCGAAAAAGGGGATTTCATGGTTTTAGTATTTTGGTCAGTGGGGGTAAGTGGAAAGGAGTTGTTAGGGCCAGGGTTGGGATGTATGTCCCCATGAACCAGTAGGAGCAGGAGAAGGGAGGGAAATCTTTCTGCGTATTTCGAGTCGGTGAGGTAGAGCCTTCTGGTTTTGTAGTATTTGTTGTGGTTTATTCGGTGAAACTGGGGAGGAAGGTATGGGGATGATGATGACAGGGTAGGATATGGTATTGAGGTTGGGAGGAGAGTAGGGTTAGTTTGCTTTGATGATGTAAGGGAGCCTGACAGACTTAGGTTTTCATAGTAGGTAAGAGTGTAAGATATAACCAGGAAAGTTAGGAATGTGAATGAACACAGTATGTTAAGGTAAATTAAAGTATTAGGTTTCATAGTGCTGGAAGTAGTAAGATGGGTGTGGTGTTTGGAGGGAGTGTTGAAGGGGGGAGGTGTGGATGGTGCTAGGTAGGTTTGGAAGTGTGAAATGGGTCAGTGTTCTGATAGGTAGGAAGGTACTAGGGGGTGTGGCAAGGCAAGTATAAGGGTGGAGACACTGGGGGTGGGTGGGATTTGGGGGTAGGGTAGGGGAGCGAAGTGAGCCAAGAGGCTTGACGGAGCGGGTTAACCCTCTGAGGGAGCGGATCCAAGGAAAACAATCAGTGGAGATATGAAAGGTAAGGGTAGTTTGGATGAGAGTAGATGGAAGGAGAGGGCATAGAAAAAAGTGAAATAAGCAGGGTAGATAGGTGATAAAGTTCAGTAGAGGTCTAAGGGTAAAGTGGAGCTGCAGTACAAGAGGTTGAGTCAGTCTGTGAACATGAGGAGTGGGAAGGTAGTTAGAGGGATAGCTTCTAGGAGAAAAAATGTCACCTGGTGGCAAGATGCAGTACAACAAGCTAAAGGTTTTGTTTGGGAAGTAGCAGGTCAGGGGATTCAAGGAGGGAAAAAATGTAAAGGCGTACAGGAGGATAGGTGTAATAAAAGGGAAAATTGAGAGTAGAAAAAGGTCTTTGCTGCTGGTAGCCTTAGCTGGGAGTGTACAATGAACCTGAGGTGTAAATACAAGAAATAGTAGTTGTATTGCCTGTAGGTTAAAATAACATACTTTCTTTTCCTTGCTGGACTGAAGCACAGGGTGTACAAAGGTGCAATTCCTTAGTTTTGGAGATTGGGCAGCAGTTGCTGTGGTGGGATGAGTCAATAGGTCAGCAGCAGATAGGGCAGATTCCCAACTGTGAATCAGTATGCCAGGTTGGTTCGCTAGAATAATAGGTAGAGAGAGAAATAGCAAAAGACTTACGGTAAGCAGGCTGAAAAGCAGCTTTTTACAATATACCACTACAGAGCAATATAGAAAGAAACAGGTAAGTCCTTACTTAGATAACTAGTCACAGTTTTTCATGTTTAACATGGCAAAAAGTACTACATTCAAAACACATTCAGTTGTGTAGGCACAGGAAGAAAATAACTTTCAGTAGTGTCATAATAGACTCTCTAGTCTATAGTTATACATTAGTTTAACCCCTAATCGCTATAGCTATCCAATTCTACAACATTGGGTACTATCTGTAAATAACACTAATAGGTTCAGGCACTAGGAAATGAAGGAAATGAAACAAGCAGGTAGGTCAGTGTGGGTGGAGGTCAGAAAAAAAAAAGCAATTCCTAAGCAAATAACAGCAATAATTGAGGTACATAGAGGGTTTGGGCTGTAGTAATATTACTATAATACAGATTGGATTAGGCCCAGGACATACAAGATATATTTACATTCAAAAATGACAGCTCTCCAGTAAATACAAATAGGTACAGTAGGAAGCAGGCTGGACATAAGCAACGCTATTCTTATTATGGCGTTTCAGTTTGTTTGTGCTGTAGTATCATGAAAATAAATAAAACTTAGTGTTTTGGGAAGGTAATTTGAGAAACTAAAACTGCCTAAGTACTTATAAGTATGTGTCCGATAGCATAGGTGACTATGCATTCGCAGAGGCAGCAGGACCTCAGAGCGCTGTTGCCTATGTAATTAATGTTCCACTTAAAGTAAAACTACCAAATGCGACATTTAAGGAGTAAGCAAAACAAATATCAGGGAGTGAAAAAAAGAAACAATATGGAATACTCAAGTCTAGTATCCTGTGTACTTACTGCTATTACTGGATTAAGATATCAGGTGAGATGTGTCCTAGCAAAAAAGGCAGCGGAACTGCTAAACGCTATAGCTTATGGCGTTCTTGTTCCACGTGTAGTAATGCTACACAATTCCGACATAAATAAGTCGCCCAAGAAAAAATATTAACAAAGTGGTTAACAGTTTGCGTACTATCTGATGTTGCCCAAAATAGTATATCAGCAGGAAGAGGAGGCTGTTTTATAGCTTAACTACTCAAATGTTTTTACTCTGTTGCAATTCAATTTACAGAAGAAGGCATCGGACATTACTGCATGCTATTTGCAATAGCGTTTCAGGTCCACGTGCAGGCACACTACACCGTGGTGATAAATACAGAACAAATGCGTACTATTTGTGAAAAAATATATAAATAAAATAAAGAAGCGTGAGAGCACTATCTCAACAGTAAAACTAATTATAATAGCTAATTAATCATACTGTGCATATGTTCGCTAAACATAGGTAGGCGTTAGGTTCAAAGCAGTATCGCTATCAATAAACTGTGATAACTATTACATATTTTGCGTATATGTACGCTAGACATCGGCATATACCACAACAAAAAGCCACATTAGGTAGGACTATTTCTATGAGTAGAGACAAGCGAACAAGGGCATTAGCCCGTTTGATTTCTTTAAGTCAGTTAAACAAGGCAGTGAAAAAATAGTCAGCAAAGAGATACACTTACACAAGGAATGGACTCCGGAGCTAGGGGTAAACAGCAGCAAAGAGATACAGAGTATGGGTTAAAGATGGCGTCACCATGGGGCAGGTATATTTATAAGGTCAGTGAGCTCATCGGGGGGAAGGGGAGGGAAAAAGCGAGATGGGTAAGGGTAGATAGGGACCGGAAGTTACCAGGAGTAATGCTACACAATTCCGACATCTCCATTAAGATACATGCCTCAGCCATTTCGGTTCATTACAACACTGAGCCACCTCTCTTCTCGCACCCTCTTATCAAACAGTTCCTGAAAGGGGCAAAAAACTTAAGGCCACCAAGGAGAGCACCCACCCCTGCTTGGGACCTTAACTTTGTACTGGAAAAGCTCACACTTCTCCCCTTTGAACCTGCTGCATCAGCAGACTTAAAATTCCTCTCTTGGAAAACAGCGTTGCTTCTGGCCATCACTGAGCTACAAGCAATTATCGTTGTGGAACCCTTCATCATTTTCCATGCTGACAGGATTTTCCTCAGGACTAACCCTTCCTTCATGCCTAAAGTGGTGTCCAGTGTGGCTCTCAACCAATCCATCCATTTGCCAACTTTCTTCCCTAGTCTTCGATAAAGGGGAAAGGATTCTGCACTCCTTGGACGTGCACAGACAGCTCAGATTCTACCTTGATAGGACTAAGCCCTTCAGAAAATCTGACCAGTTACTAGTCAGCTTTGCAACAGGAGCAGAAGGCAAGGCTATTTCAAAACAAACAGTTTCCAAATGGAGAGCACACTGCATCCATTTCTGTTACAAGCACTATGGGAAACCAACCCCTTAGGGGGTCAGAACACATTCCACTAGGGCAACATCTACCTCTACAGCATTTCTCAGGGGAGTCCCTACCAGGGACATCCTGGAAGCTGCTACCTAGAGTTCAGTACACACCTTCACCAAGCATTACCACCTGCCTATCTTTTCCAAATCCAGGGCAGGTTTTGCAACAGCAGTCCTGCAAGGCATACTAACCAGCCCTAACTCTTCTTGACTACCTCCACCCTTCTTCATCTTTGGGAATCCACCCAAGTGTGATGACTGCAACATTGAAACATGAAGAACATAGTACAATTGTGTGCACTTAACATAAATCTAGATGTTCGACTGTATTCACTGTTGCAGTCCTAGTTTCCCTCCCTCCAGCCCCCTGTTTTTTTTCTCTCTCTCTCTCTCCTCTGTATGGCTATCACTCACCCCTTTCAGGGGTATTGGTATTTACTTTTTACTGGTGGTGTTTTCCCCACCATAACTTAGCTCCCTATTTGAGGTATTCCTGACATTTGAGGCAAGAAAAACTGATGTAATGGCGTTGGCTGCCTGTTTTTATACCCCTGATGACCTGACGTCAGTCCTGGAGCAACAGCATCTGACACAGAAATACCAAGTCTCTGGTATTCGGGCCGACTGAGGGCTACCTGCAGGTAGATAACCCAAGTGTGATGACTACAACAGTGAATACATTCGAACATCTACATTTATGGTAAGTGTACACAACTGTATGTTCTCTGTTAGGCTGTCGATGGTACATTTAACTCATTATTTAAGCTAGTGGAGTACCTCAGGGTTCAGTCCTGGGGCTGCTCTTGTTTGGCATCTACTTCTCTGAAGTACAGGTCAACACTAAGGGACTCTGGCTAACAAAGTTTGCAGATGACTGCAAACTGGGAGCCATTATTGAATCCCCAAATGATGTGGATACTCTACAAAAGGGCCTTACAGAAACAGATGCTTGGTGCCAGAGCCATGGGCTCAAGCTCAATGCCAAGAAATGTATTGTTATCCCCTATGGGAAAAAATATGTATCCATGAATTGCCATGTAGGTGGCAGTACACTAAACACAGAAAGTGTGAAAAGAGACTTAGGGACACAGGTGGACAGTGGTCTCACCTTCGATAACCACATCGCCACAACAGTCAGGAAATCCTTCTATGTGGCACACCTCATCACGAAGGGCTTTTCATCCAGAAAAAAGGAGGTCATTGTCCCACTGTACTCATCCCTCATTAGACCCATTATAGAATACAACGCCCCATTTGGTATGTACCTCTCAAGACATCTGCAACAACTGGAAAGGCCTCAGAAATACCTCACTAAAAGAATCACAGGCCTAAAGCAGATGCCCTACGCTGACCGCCTTAAAAACTCCAGCTATACTCTGTCGCATATCGTCTACTCGGAGGCGATCTCTGCTTAACATACAAGGCCATGTCAAACCCAGAGCTGTTGGACATGCTACACTTAAAGAAATCCCAATCCCTCAGAGCTACACGCTCCAGGGATCTAAACCTTGTCATCACAATAAACAAAACATACTGGAGGGATAGGTTCCTGACCCAGAGACTCCCCAGACTCTGGAATAGATTGCCCATACATGTCAAGCAGAGTGCCTCTTTGGACCTCTTCAAGAGGAACCTTGACGATTGGATGGGAGAAAGGAAATTCACCCCAGGGATCACGTCAGTCGCCCTGCTAGACAGGGGTCCAGAAAAGTAAATAATGTGGGAAGAAATAGCCAGGGAATTGTTATGGCTAGGCTTGTATAGGCCCTAGGGCTGATAGCCTAGTACCAACCTATGAACCTATCTACAGCAGCAGATTTGTGAAAGATCAGCGGATACTGTGCATACATCTTGTATATTCCCATTATTTTATTGGCAGTTTTAAGAAGTTAAACTAAAGGATACCATTTTATTCACTGCAGAATATTAGGTGACCTCTCTCCTTCAATGCCTTCTTGGAGGCCTTGGTGTTTGAATGTGTTTTGCTTTTTCTACACTGCTCAATAAGTGCTGCCCGGGATGTGTGTCTGTGTGATGTCAGCATAACCTGGTATGAACCAATTTGTGATTTTGTATATAATAAATATGTGTGTGTGTGTTTGTTAGATACTGTGTTTTATATTTAAACACAACCTAAATTGATTTAAACATAACTGTTACACCTGTGTCTACCATTATGTTGTCAGAACTTCCTGTTAAATATGTGTTGTGAATTTGAAGATCCAAGATTATAAGACATAAGAGCAGATTACATATTGTAGGTAGGGCAAAAGTAATTTTAGATTGTATTGCTTTTTGAAAACTTCAACTTCAGTGTTGCTTGTGTTTTTTTTTTTTTTTTTTTTTTTGCTTTGCAGATGCTTATCCTGTGTAAATGGCTCATTTCCCTGCCACTGGTGTAAGTACAGGCACATCTGTACTCATAATGCTGCAGATTGCTCATTCCTTGAAGGCCGTGTCAAGAAGCCAGAGGTAGGAAAAACTGTAGTGTCTTAACTTTTTACTAGATATAGTTATGGAGTTTATTGCGTCTCAGATGCCGTGATTCACTGATGTTGGCAGTACAAAATGCAAGGCATGTATTTATCATTTTTTTCAGATGAGCTACTAAAACTGTTAGTATTTTTTGCATAATTCTTGTGTGTATTTAGTCGAGATTGTGGTTTCATTTGTACCACTACTCTGTATTCCCTAATCTGTGATTAGTTGTTACATTAGTGTGCGTTTATTTTCCAGTTTCCTTGTGTTGGGCTGTATGTTCAGTCATTTTCTTTCCTGCAGCATTTTTTACTGGGATTTGTTTGTTTAATTTGTTGTTGTTTTTGGTATCTGAAGTAGTACTACAGGAGATGTACGCAGTTCTTTGTTTTTTGAATGACCAATAGATGAACTAGACTCAAGTACCTCCTTCATCCATTATCTGGGTACGATGCCGAGAATGTTTGTAAAGCATCACAAATTCTAGTTTACTGATGCTACGACAGGATGATTTGCAGACCACTGAATATACTCTTCTTTTTTTTTTTTTATTTGCTGTGATCCTTCTTTTGGTCTTAAAGTCCCCACTCCCCCCACCCACTGCTGCATTGACCAGCTTGTTCCCTTTGGAAAAGAGCCTTGTAACTTGTTTCATGGAGGGTGAGGGTGAGCATACAAAGTGTGACACTTTCATCTCTCTAGAGGATATTGGGGTTTGATCTTGAGGCCTAACTCCTTATGCACGCTTGTTAGCATCCAACAGGCTTGGCTTGCATTGGGTAATGGAAGGCACACCATGCCTGTGTGTGACATGATTGGACCTGTCTACCTCTTTGAGACAACCATCTTCATGTGATCCCTGATCTGTACAGGGGATTTCCCCCACCGAAAGCCTGCTCTCACACTAAGCTTTGTCATTCCTCTCTTCTCCCACGCCACCTCCAGAAAACTCCTTAGCTCCTAGCCAAAGTCAGGATGCCTGGATCAATAATAGGCCTTTAACCTTCTACTAGAATATTGAAGATACTTTGCTGAAGGAGGTCTTGTATGAAAGTGCATACCTGGGGTTAAGAAAAAAAATCAGAATTGGTCTAAGTAGTGTATAGTAATCTCTGTTTTTTCTGAGGCGCAAGGCATGTGGTAACCCATGTAGAGTGTTATGACCCGATACCTGCCTCTTAAATTGTTATTTTGAAGTTACAGAGGTTTGGGAAGCAGAGGGTGCCAGATAGATTTGTAGGAAAAGGAATTCCACTTTAACTAAGGTTATCCGGTCTCAGAGTAAGTACAAATACAGCACTGCTGTTTGGTGGTGTTCAGACACACCCCTCATGGAAGGTACGTGATCATTTTCTTGCCTTCAAAACAAGACTCAGTTGTTTTGTATGTGTGTGTGTGTTTATATTGTTTTGTTAGAAGTTATTTTTGTCCTGTACACATTTCAGCTTAGCATTTCCTTTGTGTGTTTTTATCCAGTTTGCCAAGTGTGAGTAAAGTGAAGTTATCAAGAGCTGTGTGCACTGTATAATTGATTAACAAAGTATTAATAACTAAAAGGGCTCTATATATTTTTGCATTGGAAGCCATTGTGGAATTTGCTAGGTATTAACAGTTACATAGCAACATTACCCAGATGTGCTTACTGCTCCCTTGCTTTAGAATGAACTCCCCATCCAGAATGGTTGCTTGTTAACCTTCCTTCTTAGGCAAAACTGCAACATTTCCCAGTTTGAGGACAAGAACAAAAAACAAAAAAAAAGTGATAATGAATTTCTTTTCCAGCTTGTATCTTTAGATCTCTCCCCACCAAAGGAACAGTGACTTCTCAGGCCCTTTTGACAGTAGCTACTTTCTTGCACGTCTGATGGCAATTTTAATCTTGGTTTATCCAGGGAGGAGCTAATGACATAGGTGGCAGTTTAGATCAGGAACTCTATTGCTAATTGTGCAAATTTAGAAATGCTTTGTCTAGTAAGCAGTAATTAAACTAATTTCCTGAAATGTTAACAGGAGAGTTAGCCTAGTCATTAGGTTGAAATGTTTTCAACGTATGGTCTCACCTAGGCTGGAAATACCCAACTCCTGTTTAGCAGGACTACATTGGCCAATTGGCACAAGGTAGAAGAGCAGTAATGTGCTGAGGCCAAGAAGTAAGTGTTTTCTCTTGTGTGTATATTTTTTATACACACACACACACACACACACACACACACAAGCTTTTTTTTTTTTTTTGGAAATTAAATATTTTTTTTTTAAGGTATAGCTGTTTCACGGCCTATCAGATTTTGTCTGCAAGAAGCAAACTTTGATTATCTGAAGTACATGAAGCGGTATTACATGAGATGATATGAACTGGCAGTATACAATTCATGTGGAGAAAGAAGGGGGTTAAAATGAACTAGCTCAGGCAGGATGAGACATACTCATCCAGACAGGGGAAAATCTGTTTGCTGGGGTTATTCTGCTGTAAGAAAAAAAATCCATTTAGGGTAGAGACCTTTATTGTTATCTTTGTGTTGTTTTTACCCAGGTTTCTCAATATCACAAATGACTAAAGCTTCCAGAGATTTTTTTTAAATATTTTAATCTTCTTTTATAGAGCATGTAAATAAACTTAAACATGGAACAAAAGTAACATATAAGTAAAACAGTGGTAACTAAGGGGAAAACATAATATAAAACAAATAATAACAACAATGAATATGTAATAGGTCTGCATTAGCAATGATAAAGTAATGCAATATAAATACGATTAAGTAATAAAAATACCAAATTCAGATATCAAGTATACTATAAGGCAGACATCTTTCATTTTTGATTTCCTTATAATATCTGCATGTAAAATTAATTTACATAGAAATGTCTTTGTAATGGGCAATGAAGTTCAGATCTCAGAAAAATTAAAAGTGGGTGGTTAAAGCGGTGGAGAAAATTTTTGGATTCCCTGTCATATTGAGATCATCCACTAGATGTTTAAGATCACCTAATAAAACATGATGTCAGTCTAAATTTGAATTGGTAAAAGAGTTGGGTGAAATTTGGGTGCACAAGTTACTTGACCAAAGCTATGAAATAAGTCATCATCTTGATTTATTACAAAAGTAGTAACATGTATGAAAACTGTGGAAGAAGCAGCTGTTCTTGTTGAAGAATAGTATGCATTATGAAAATTCAAAAATAATTTAATTTAT